>NC_051218.1:5687500-5702500 GCF_015220715.1 Pygocentrus nattereri
CTCTGACAGACTGTAATACTCTACAGGAAGCGTAGGGGGCGATACGGCTTCTACTGTTTCATTTAAAAAGCTCTATAATGTTCATATGATCCACACAGTCGCTCTGACAGACTGTAATACACTACAGGAAGCGTAGGGGGCGATGTGGCTTCTACTGTTTCATTTAAAAAGCTCTATAATGTTCATATGATGCACACAGTCACTCTGACAGACTGTAATACACTACAGGAAGCGTAGGGGGCGATACGGCTTCTACTGTTTCATTTAAAAAGCTCTATAATGTTCATATGATCCACACAGTCGCTCTGACAGACTGTAATACACTACAGGAAGCGTAGGGGGCGATATGGCTTCTACTGTTTCATTTAAAAAGCTCTATAATGTTCATATGATGCACACAGTCGCTCTGACAGACTGTAATACACTACAGGAAGCGTAGGGGGCGATACGGCTTCTACTGTTTCATTTAAAAAGATCTATAATGTTCATATGATCCACACAGTCACTCTGACAGACTGTAATACACTACAGGAAGCGTAGGGGGTGATGTGGCTTCTACTGTTTCATTTAAAAAGCTCTATAATGTTCATATGATCCACACAGTCGCTCTGACAGACTGTAATATACTACAGGAAGCGTAGGGGGCGATACGGCTTCTACTGTTTCATTTAAAAAGCTCTATAATGTTCATATGATCCACACAGTCACTCTGACAGACTGTAATACTCTACAGGAAGCGTAGGGGGCGATACGGCTTCTACTGTTTCATTTAAAAAGCTCTATAATGTTCATATGATCCACACAGTCGCTCTGACAGACTGTAATACACTACAGGAAGCGTAGGGGGCGATGTGGCTTCTACTGTTTCATTTAAAAAGCTCTATAATGTTCATATGATCCACACAGTCGCTCTGACAGACTGTAATACACTACAGGAAGCGTAGGGGGCGATATGGCTTCTACTGTTTCATTTAAAAAGCTCTATAATGTTCATATGATGCACACAGTCACTCTGACAGACTGTAATACACTACAGGAAGCGTAGGGGGCGATACGGCTTCTACTGTTTCATTTAAAAAGCTCTATAATGTTCATATGATCCACACAGTCGCTCTGACAGACTGTAATACTCTACAGGAAGCGTAGGGGGCGATGTGGCTTCTACTGTTTCATTTAAAAAGCTCTATAATGTTCATATGATCCACACAGTCACTCTGACAGACTGTAATACACTACAGGAACCGTAGGGGGCGATACGGCTTCTACTGTTTCATTTAAAAAGCTCTATAATGTTCATATGATGCACACAGCTTCATGTAAAAAGGTTTATTCTTTATGATATTTTTTTACACATAAGGGGGATATAAATATGGAGACAAGAGGTTTTGTTCCTATTTTGAGTGATGGTGGGAACAGCGAGAGAGGAACGGAGGATGGAATGATGGATAGATTAGTTGATTTATAAAATAATAATGATTGGATGGTTGGTAAATTATTCCTTATTTATAATAAGATACTAAGGACAAATGGCTAAATTTTGTTTTTCACCATTTTGAAGCTTCCTGGCTTGGTGAGAACAGAAAAACCGTCCCAGTTGGGAAGGGCTGTGTGGTCTCGCTAGATTAGCGTAGCCTCAGCTCCATCAGGACAGAGAATCTAACGCTTCATTAAGGCCATGTGCTCCCTCGCTGATTCTGCCTTTCAGCTCTGCACATCTTTCCGGGTTTCCCAGCTCCACTGCATCCTTTATTTTGATGATGGACCAAGTTCTCCAGGTGCATCCTTAATGTGCTGTGCACGTTCACCCACACTGTAATTAAATCTGTTGCACTAATGATCTAATTAACACCTGATAGGAATTAAGAGCCACTGCACTTTTTCTTAACCCTTAGTCCTCACAGCCATGGATGGCTGTGCGAAAAGGCACATGTGTAACATGGTCTTATTTGTTACTCATAGTTGTGGAAATAATGGAAACAATGGAAATAATGCAGATTTTAAATCTTCAATCCACATCACATTTGTGTTAGTAAGTAGATGAGATGTTTTATTATGATTTATTTGATCTATTTTTTTTATTTTAGACCCTTATTTGTCCCACAAATGGACTTTCACCTCCACATTTAACCCATCCGTGAAGTGAAGACACACACCAGAGGGCATTGAGCACACTTTGCCTGGGGAGCAGCTGAGGGTTAGGTGTCTTGCTCATGGACACCTCACTCATATACTGTTGATTCTGGGGATCGAACCAGTGACCTACTAGTCACAGGGCTGGTTCCCTAAACTCCAGCCCATGACTGCCCCTTTAAATTTGATGGAAAGTTAGTGTTGTGTGCCATCTGGTTGTGTCCATTACAGTTGTGATATTTTGTCTTTTTTTATATTAAAATAGGTTTGGGTCTACTTCACTCTATCAATAAAGAACATAAATTGAATGTAAATGTAATTAATTAGCAAATGATAATGTAATTACATAGTAATTACATAGTAAAAAGTTTGGAATAGTAATCTTTGTAATATGTAATTTGAGTACATAGTAAAATGACAACAATAGCTATGGATTTAATGGGGTAAGTAATTGTACGATTCATTGAAATTGGCCCGAAACCCCAGCGTCACTGGGGGCGACCCTCAGCTGATGTCTGATTGGCTGTGGCTGTTGTTTTAGCCATTTACAGACCAGCGGCTTAGATCTTCATCGCAGCCCCTGAAAAAGAACCAGCCGACTCTGCGCTTGTTCCTTTTTTAGCGGTTTTCCTCCAACATCCTCTTCGCCACGCTCACCCCCTCTAATCCGTTTACACCCAGACAAAAAGCATGCAGAATCCGGCGTAGTTAAGGAGGCTTATCTTACAAAACATGTTTGGGTTAAGAAAAAAGGAGAGAGGGAGAGAGAGAGAGAGAGAGAGAGAGAGGGAGGGAGAGAGAGAGGGAGAAGAGAAAGGAGGGGAGGAGGGTGACCAAAAAGGTCAGAGTTTACAGAGATAGCAAGATGAAGGGAGTGTAAGGGAAAAGGAGCGATTGAGAGCAGGGAAAGAAATGATAAGAGGAGGCTTTGTGATTAAGAATAAAAGATAGAAAGAGAGGGAGAATGAGAGGGGGAGGAAAGAGGAAAAAGAGAAAAGTGAGAGAGGGGAGAGTGGAAGAGTGGGGAACAGAAGAAAAGAGGGTCTTTGTGAATGAGAGGAAAAAGATAACAAGGAGAGGGGGAGAATGGGAGAGTGAGGAAAAGAGAGAGAGAGAGAGAGAGTGAATGAGAGAGAAAAGAAAGAGAAAGGGGGTGACCATAAAGGTCAGAGTTTACAAAGAGAGAGAGAGAGAGAGTAAGATGGAAAGACAGGAAAGGAAAAAGAGAGACTGAGAGCAGGAGGAATAGAGGACAAGAGGGGGCTTTGTGACTAAGAGAAAGTGAGAGAGAGGGAGAACGAGAGAGTGAGATAGAGAGGAAATGAGGGTCTCTGTGAGTAAGAGGAAAAAGAGAGAGGGGCAGAATGGGAGAGCCAGGAAGAGGAAAAGAGGAAAATGAGGGTGGGGATCACCCAAAGTGTCAGTTTATAAAGAAAGAGAGCAAGATGGAAGGAGGGGAAAGGAGAGAGAGATTGAGGGGGGGGGGGCAGAGGATAAGACGGGGCTTTGTGACTAAGAGTAAAAGAGAGAGGGAGAATGAGAGAGTGAGTAAGAGGAGAAAGAAAGAGAGAGAGAGAATAGGAGAGTGAGAAAAAGAAGAGAGAGTGAGTGAAGAAAGAGAAAAGTGGGTGGTGAGAGAGAGAAATGAAAGGAGAGTGAGGGAAAGAGGGAGACTGAGGGCGGGGGAAACGGAGGATAAGAGGGGCCTAAAAAGTGAAAGAGAGAGAGGGGAAAATGGGAGAGTGGGTAAGACAGGAAAAGAGTTATAGAGAGAGAGAAGGAGATGGAAGGAAAGAAAGAAATAAGAGAGGGGAAGAGTGGGGAACAGAAGAACAGAGGGTCTTTGTCAGTGAGAGGAAGAAGGGGAAGAGAGAGGGGGAGAATGGGAGAGTGAGGAAGAGAGGGAGAGCAAGAGGAGGGAGAAACAGACAGCAGAGAGAGAGAGAGAGAGAGCGTTTAGAAGGTCAGGGGAGCAGCTCTCTGGCTTTGAAAGTAGAAACGTTCTCTTCAGGTTCCTTCAGAAGCTGCAGCCCTGACAGGCTCTGAGGAAGTGACCGCAGCGGATCATTAGGACGGACTCTCCAGTGGAAGTGTCTGTGTGTTGAGACAGTGTGTCTAGTGGGGAGAGCCTTTTCTGCTTGGCTGCACTAATGATCACTTGTTAGGCCCAGGTGGACCCTCTGATTGCTCCTTTTAGAGAGATGTAGAAGAGCCTGGACTGTGAACTCCATGGCTGGGAGGACTCGGCCACTTCGGTCTCAGAAAGACTCTTAGCACTTCTTCCTGTGACTGAGCTGGACTGACTGCTGTGAACTGACTTATTAAAGCAAATAGTTTGGCCAAAATGTACTGTTTCCCCCACTTACAGCAAATGTAGGCAACACATATTTAGTGCTTCAATACACACTTAAAAATTATGGTTCTCCAAGGGTTCTGTAGTAAAGAAAACAGGTCTATATAGAACCATGAACATTCAAAGAACCCTTTGCATGGCTGACGGGTTCTTTTCATCTTTTAAGTGTTCTTCAGCTTGACGGAGATTGTGCTGGGCATGGTCCCTTTTTGAAGCACCAAATAGAAGAACCCTTTTTGGTGCTATAAAGAACCATTTCCTGACAGGTTCTAAATAGAACAGTCATTAGCACATTCATGCACATTTTCCGTCAATCTTAAGAACATTTTAAACATGCAAAGAACCCTTTAATCATGGAAAGGGTTCTTTGAGTGCCCAGGATTCTATACAGAACCATATTCTTTACTAAAGAATCATTGAAGAACCATTCTAAGAGTGTGCACTCACAAAAAGATGGTTCTTCAGTGGTTCAGACCAAACTACTATAGTATCATCAATCTGAAGAGCCGTTTCATCATGCAAGCCTTCAAGCATGCAAATGGTTCTTTGCGTGTTCTTGTTTCTATGTAGAACAATTACCTTCACTAAAGAACCTTTTGAAGAACCATCTTTTTAAAGCGTGTAGTACTGAGATTTTCCCCAAGACGGCCAAAAATACTAACATTACTAACCAAATGGGGAACTTGAACCTCAATCTCCAGCAATGATTCTTGCATGAAGTGGTTCTAAATAGAACTTGATTAAAGAACCCAGTGTTTTTTAAGTACCCTTATTTGTGAGAATATAATACATTGCAGTATCTCCTTTAGGACAGCTGAGACAATCTTTTGTCCTCAGTTACAGAAGCATAAATAATAAAGAACCACAAAGTTATTAAATAAATAAATAAATAAATAAATAAATAAGCCAAGAGCCCAACTGGCTATTCATGGCTGTTCTTCTACATACATGCCAAAAGGGGGCGCTGTCAGAAAAAAGTGCCTGAGGGCACTAAAAATACTTCTCACGGTTGTGAAACGTTTCTGAACACAGCCCAAGTTGTGTTTCCTTATTTTGGACTGTAGTGGATCT
This sequence comes from Pygocentrus nattereri, assembly GCF_015220715.1. Lineage (NCBI taxonomy): Eukaryota > Metazoa > Chordata > Actinopteri > Characiformes > Serrasalmidae > Pygocentrus > Pygocentrus nattereri. The sequence goes on from NC_051218.1 coordinate 5,693,055, forward strand.
CACAAACCACGCTGTCCAAGAAGGTGGACGGTGCTTCCCAAAGTCCTGCCCGGCACAATGCCAGCTCTATCATACCATCTGTGCCCGCTGCTCCAGGCATCTTAGCATTTCAAACACAGAGTAAGGTGACTTCCTACTGCCTCACACAGTGTCCAGTCCAGAAAGCCAACACGGCAGCATGGTGGAGTTCCGTGAAGAGCCAGCATATTGGTGCCGGTGCCATAAGTGTGTTCAGTATTCCTCCAACTCCGGCAGCTTCAGAGGAGCCAAATAACGCTGCCATTTATAGATGCACATCGGCTCAAACCCAGTCAGTCAGCAAGACGGCTTTGAGTCATCAGTGAAGCTCTGCTGCTCCTCTAAGACGCAGCGTTACCAGATACTGCCGTCTTTATCAGTGTTTATCAATGTTTCCTTCCAGTGTGTTCAACAGTGAAAAGGGCTGGACTGCTTCAGTACTGCTACGTCTGATCCACTCGTACCAGCGCAGCACACACTAACACACCACCACATCAGTGTCACTGCTGAGAATAACCCACCATCCAAATAATACCTGCTCTGTGGGGGTCCAGTGGGGGTCCTGATGACTGACGAACAGGGTAACGTTATGGGGACTGTAGTCTGAAGCTGTACAACTACAGTGTGAAACTCTATGGTCAGTGGAGCTGATATCACGGACAACGAGGTGGACTCAATGAAGTGGCCGGTCAATCTGTATATAATTTCTGTCTAAACAAATTTATTATCTCCAATTTTGTCAATTTAGAAATAGAAACGTTAATTTCCATAGAACCATAAAAATACTTTGTTACCGTTTTAGATACGTGATGTTTGGTCACATCAGCAACAATATGCTTCCTAGTACATACAGCCCACATGTACCCTCTTAAAAAAAGGGTTCTTTAGTAAAGAAAGCGGTTCTATACAGAACTGTGAACACTAAAACAACTCTTTACGTGATTAAAGTGTTCTTTGCATCATGGAAGGGTTCTTCAGACTGGTGTAGAAAGTGTTGTGTATGGTTCCATGTAGAACGTTTATGAAAAGGGTGCTATATAGTTCTAATAAAGTTCTTGTATTGTTATGATATCAAGCTTGCAATGATAGAACCCTTTTGGGTGCTATATAGAACCCTTTTCAAAAAGGATAATATACAACCATCAACAGCACGTTCATGGAAGGGTTCTTTGAGTGTTCATTGTCAACCAATGCTTGTATTATTGGCTGCAGCAGGAAAAACTCATAACATTACACTCTTAAAAACCATGGTTCTTCAGTGGTTCCTTAGAAAAGATGATGGCTCTACATAGAACCATGGGCACTCAAACATCCCTTTGATTATCAAGGATTCTCTGTATCTTGGAGCAGTTTCTCTGGACCAACCAAAATCTCTGAGGAACGTTTCCAACACCTTATTGAAAGTTTGCCACGAAGAATTAAGGCAGTTCTGAAGGCAAAAGGGGGTCCAACCTTTTACTAGCACTACAGTGTACCTAATACACAGTGGCCAGTGAGTGTATGTATATGTATATGTACGCACATGTATGTATATGAACAAGAAGTTTGCTTTGCTCTAAGGCTTTTTCACTGTGCTGTGTATTTACATCTGAAGGATCAGTGTAGTGCTGGTTATGAAGCTGCTCTGGATCTTCTGCCAGGTTTGATCCGTCGCTCTTGAAGCCGAAGAGGGCTGAGTCCCGCTCTTAGCCTCTGATATTTCTCTTTAGTGGGCTCTTACCTGCTTCCTGCTGCCCTTCAGCTGGGTTTGATGCTCTCGGAGATGAGGGCGCCCGGCTGCGTTTGATCCTGCCTGTCAGTATTAGTGACAGAGTTTCATTTCCCCTTTCACTTCATCTTCTAATGAGCTCAGGTGCTGCTGCAAACAGACGACAGAGGCTTAATTAGCCTAAATGGAAAAATGATTCACTTTTCAGTTACTACAGCATTATTACATGGGTATTAACTCTGGTAACATTAGGGGATAATAACCCTTAGTGTTATGGTGTTTGATTTGGTACACTGCAAACAAGGTAACTCGGCAAGTGACATTGTCTTAAATTTAGTCAGTATGTCCAATATGTGTCATTTTGAGGTTGTTGTAAACTAATTAAATGACATTCTAGACATTTTGACTTGTTTTTAGTGATGTTAGTAAGTCAAATCATCTCACTGTATTGATCATTTTGCTTATTGTATGAAACACACTTGAAACATGCATAATCTGTCAATATACTGTGATCATTTGACTCACTAAAATCACTGCAAACGTAAATTTTCTAGAAATAATTTAAATGTCTTAAAATGAGAAATTACATATATTGGCTAGATGTAATGACACTTGCTGAGATACCATTTTTGCAGTGTATTCTCTTAAGGTATATTACCTAATTACTTAAATACTTAAATACTTACCCATTACTTTTTTTTTATTAAATTCAAATCATAAACACCTCTTCTACTCAAATGTGGTGTGGATTGAAAATTTCTTTAGAAAAGAAAATAGTTCTATATAGAACCACGAAACCTTCTTTGCTTCTTTGCGTGGTGAAAAGGTTATTCAGATTGATAGTGTGTTTCTTATGGTTCTATATAGAACCATTTTTAAAGGTTTCTTATATTGTTACGGGCGTGACGTTGTAACAATAGAAGAACCCTTTTAGGTGCTATGTAGAAACCATTTAAAAAAGGTTCTGTATAGAACCATCTACAGCAGATTCTTCAGTGGGTAGCACCACAGGCAAAAAAACTAAAAGCCCACCCCTCTCAGGCTGCCATAATATCTGCCACAGGGGGCTGTTTACCCGCAATGATTGACTGAATCATGCGGGACTCACAAGTGAACCCGCCTTGAGCAGACCTCTAATCCCAGGCTTATTACATACTGAGGCTTATTAATCAGTAACTACAAGGACTCCAATGCAAACTGGATGAAGTGTGTAATAAACCTTCGGTTAACCTACCTAGAAAGACAACAGATTTCGGTTCGCTGGCGCTCTGAGCAGGATAGGTGTTTGGTGATGCTGTCAGTGTACATATCGAGGCCTGGCCTAAATCACCTCTGGCTCTGTGTTGCTTTACGTTTCCTCAATTGCAGCCAATCAAAGGTGTGAGGAGAGAGAGAGTGAAGTGCAGAATGTGACACCAGCAGGAGGTGTTTCATCACACCAGCTGGCCTGGTGACATATTTCACAAGGAGGGTGGGGTGGGGGGGTAGATGATGATCTCTCTCATGCCAGAAACGTGCAAAAGAAGACTCGGGCTGATCCAGTGACCTTCCGCACCCTCGTGCTGGATAATGCCGTGTTCAGACGTGCGGAAAGCCAGTGATCCTCCATCAAACCGTCGCATAGTCAGGCGCATCTATAATGAACGGCCGTGTGCGATTGCTTTGCCGTGGCTCTCGCAACCTGATGAAATAAACATGAGCTTTTCCCGTCCCCTCTTTAGACTTCCTCATATAATCCTGTTGTCTGTCATCTGCAGAGGTTTGCCAGATCCTGCGCCCCTGGCAAAAAGATCTGAAAATAGCGCAACAATGTGTTAGTGGTACAAGGTGCCTCCTTACATTCCTTACGAATCTAAAGGTCGTCAGTAACAATTGCTCCATCCACAAATCTGTCCTTTGCTAGGTTCTGTTTGTAGCTTACAGAACTTAGAACTTGCTATCCACTTCAAATCAGATTCATTTTGAATGCATTGTTTACATAGAGCCAAGCTAATGCTAGCCTGGTGGCTAACTCATCACCAATTCGCCTAGTTCTTTAAACCCGTCCAACCTAGCAACAGTAGCTACAAGAAAGGTAGAGCACACACTTGGTGTTTTAAGGGTTCTTCAGTAAAGAGACCATGAACAATGGCCACTCAAAGAACCCTTTGCATGATTAAAGGCATCTTTGCATCATGAGTGTTCTTCAGGTTGATCGAAAATGTGCATAAATGCACTACAGATGGTTCTATGTAGAACCTTTCTTGAAAAGCATTCTATATAGCACCCACAAGGGTTCTACTATTGTTACTAGCTTGACACTGTAGCAGTAGATGGACCATTTTGGGCACTATATATATCCATACATAGACAATCATAGCTATATAGATTTTAAAAAAGGTTCTATATAGAACCATCCACAGCACATTCTCCATCAATCTGAAGACCACTTTCATGATGCAAAGAGCCCTTTAATCATCAAAGCGTTCTTTGACTTGTTCATGATTCTATTAAGAACCATTTTGTTTACTAAAGAACCTAGGAGGACCGTCTGCTTTCAGAGTGTAGAGCAGGCAGTTGAATGTGGTTTATTGCAATAATTGCAATAAATAAATGATCATTTTGGCCTCTGTTTCATTGTAAATGTGCTCTTTTATTAAACTTTCATGAAAACTTACTTGTCACGCATCCCTCCAGCCATGACACCCAGAGCTCCAAACCCCAGAACCCCTGGGTGATCATGTGATGTCTAGGCCACCCAGTTCCACCTATCAGAGATAATTTTTAGCTGACTTTTGATGTTCACCTCTGTGTGTGAGATCATTTGATTATATTCAGTTAGCTTATAAGCCTGGGCTTAGTCAGCTGCAAGGTATTGACTCTTCTATAAAGCTCCTGGGTGTTCTTCTCTGAGATTCTGACTTAGCCCTTGTGTGTCTGACCCTGGGGCGGCATGGTGGCGTGGTGGGTAGCACTGTCACCTCACAGGAAGAAGGACCTGGGTTCGAAACTCTGTCACCTGCCGCCACACAGGAAGAAGGGTCTGGGTTCAAAACTCTGTCGCCTCACAGCAAGAAGGGCCTGGGTTTGAAACTCCTTTCTGTGTGGAGTTTGCATGTTCTCCCCACGTCTGTGTGGGTTTCCTCTGGGTTCTCCAGTTTCCTCCCACAGTCCAAAAACATGCAGTCAGGCCAGCTGGACATGCTACATTGCCCCTAGGTGTGAGTGAATGTGTCTGTCTGTCTATCCAGCGATGGACTGGCAACTTGTCCAGGGTGTATCCTGCCTTTCCGCTTGATGACAGCTTGGATAGGCTCCAGCTCCCCCATGACCCAGAAGGACAAGCGGTTTAGAACGTGTGTGTGTGTGTGTGTGTGTGTGTGTGTGTGTGTGTGTGTGTGTGTGTGTGTGTGTGTGACCCTTTGTTTGCATTTATGGACTTTCATCTGCTCCCTTTTTTGGATTTTAGTTGTCTGGGCTCATGTCTGTATATATTCTGGATCTGGCCTTTGCCTGTTTTTTGACTTTGTGGATTGTGGACAAACAACAAGTAAAGCCTCCTTTTCATCTTTTAACTAAACGTCTAACTACGTCTGTCCTGTTACATTATGAGTTTTGTTTGTTTTTCTTTTTGATGTGAAAACTGGTTTCAGAAAAGTTTCAGATGACTTATTAGTGATACATGGGGGGTCAATTGGGAGGATATTAAGAAATGCATTAAACAACATGTAGTTACATTAGATAGAAGTGACCCAACAAGACATGATTAGGATTCATGAGTTCTTCCCTTCACACTTAAAAATCTTTCATCAAGGGTTCTTTAGTAAAGAAAATGGCTCTGTTTAAAACCATTAGTTTTATATTGAACCATTCCAGGCTTAAATGGTCCTTTGCATGGTGAAATGGTTCTTCAGATCGTTGTAGATGGTTCTGTATAGCACCAAAAAGGGTGGTTCTACTGTGTACAAGCTTGACAATACAAGAACCATGTGCGGTACTACATAGAACCATTTTTGTAAAGGTTCCATATAGAACCATATACAACACATTGTCCATCAATCTGAAGAACAATTTCACCATGCTAAGAAACATGTAAGCATGCAAATGGTTCTAAATAGAAGTTCTATATAGAACCTTCCTGTTTACTAAAGAACCATCTCCTTTAAGTCTGTACTCATAGTTAGCTATTTTAAAGCCAAATATCCAAAATGTCTTTCTATAAATGTAGTCATTTTGCAGTAAATATGATTTTAAATGGTTTGTAATTAACCATATTTACAGCATGTCGCACAAATGTATTAACTTCTTATCAAGCAATGGGCCCCAAAGTTTTATAACACACTTTTATTAGAAAATAAGTTTTTGTACATGCTTTTTATTATGAAAAGCTCCATTAGTTTGCATTGAAGTCCCTGTAGTTACCGAATAATAAGCCTTAGTATGTAATGGTAAGGGGTTGATATATATATTGTGTATTATAATATATAAAGAAGGTGTCATATGGCTTGTTCCAGCACGAAAGAAGCCTGGTAGTAACCTTATGCCTGCGCCTGAAGCTTCCTTTCGCTCTTATTTCAGCATCGTCTCCCTTCCTCAGCCTTCGCCGGCCGTAATGTAAACTGCTGCCATGAGCGATGAGTCACATTGAAAAGGAAAGCGAGTAGAAGAAGAGCGGGTAAAAACAGCTTACAACAACAAAAAAAGCGACTTGTTTGCCATTAAACTATTTATTGCAGCTCGCGTGGTGCCCTTATGACAGTCGAAAGGAGGGAGAGCGGGTAAAAGGAGTTATAATTTGCTGTTATTGTGCGCCAAACGGCATCTTATGGGCTTTTCTCGCACCAAATAATGGAGCTTGTTTAAGTAATTACCGACAATTGTGCGGCACTAGAATAGAACGGCGCTGTAAAGTGGTGCCCTGTTGTGCCTTCCGCAGATTTGACTGTTCAATCAAGATTATCCCTCTTCCAGCAGCCAAATAGTGCCGGCAGTGAGAGCCAGAGTGTTTGATTTGACTTCGTGTAAATGGGCTAAAGAAAGCGATCAGATGGAAGATAGATGCCAGGTCAGATAGATGGATAGGAAAAAAAGTGGTTTAAAGCAATCAATCTGCCTTTACGTCACTTAGACTTTCAGCTTCTGCTCGAGGGAAATGAGCATCTCTCTATTCACTAGTCAAAGCACATAGAGACCTGTGTGGAGGCCCATTCTGCCAGAACGAGGAGGAAAAAACCCAAAATGTTTCTCTTTTTCTCTTTTGGACTTCGTACATAAAAATAATGACTTATTTAGTCCAAATCGGCTTATAAGTCTAATTTTAGACAATTCCCTCTCTCTGGAAAATCATGGGTTGGAGGTTAGGGAACCAGCCCTGTGACCAGAAGGTCACCGGATTGATCCCCTGAGTCAAGAGTACGTGACTGAAGTACCCTTGAGCAAGACACCTGACCACCAACTGCTCCTGGGTGCTGTGGATAGGGCTGCTCACCGCTCTGGGCAAGTGTGCTCACTGCCCCCTAGTGTGTGTGTGTGTGTATGTTCACTGCATGAATTGGTTAAATGTGGAGGTGAACCTTCCCAGTTTTGGGACTAATCATTTAATCTTAATCAAAAAAATACTTATTTTCCTGATTAATAATCTCTCGATTGATGGATTTTCTCAGGATAACTTAGTTTTTCTTCATAAACGATGACTAATAATGTATAATATTGAAATATTTTCTCATAATTATGACCTACTATGTTAAAATTATGAATGATTTGCCTACACACTGACCTGCTATATCAAACTGACTAATGTTCCCACAGATTGTGACTTGCTTTGTTGAAATAACAACTGGGTTTCTCCAAATTAACATAGTATCCAAAAAAAAAAAAGTTTTATCAATATATCAAAAGCTAGGTCTCAATAATGAATTATTATTTATCCTTTTTGACCTACTATGTACACATTAATGACTTATTTCTGTTTATATTATGACTTACTATGTCAAAATAATGGCTCGTCTTCCCCAGGTTTTGACTTAGTATGTAGAAATGGTCATCTGTTATCTTAAAAATATGACTTAATATCTGAATATTTTGAGAGAATTTGTCAAAAGACTAGCTTTCAAGAAAGTAAAGTCATATTTTGGGATTCCAATTTTTAAAGGAGCCGTTATTTTGATATAATAAGTCATGCGATTTCTTTCCTTTGTGCCTGCCAGGAATTGGCCTTCATATTAAACGTGTACCCAAACAGACATTCACTGATGCTGAAAGTGCCTTTTTCCATCTGTGCTTTTTGAGGTGTCCTCATTTCATAGATTTGTTCTTGTCTCCTCTCTCTCCCTCTCTCCACTCTGTATAACCTCAATAAAACACATTTACAGTCAGTTGGGAGAATATTTGTTCAGTCTAGAGACGACGTGGCTAGACAGGGCATTGCGCTGCGGGGAAAAGCGATGTGCTCTTAGCTAAAGTAGTGCAAAGCTTCTCCTTTGTGTTCCACAAGTGTCAACTGGAGGCTTCATTGTGGCTCTATGCTTTACGTTAAACCCGTCAGGTCCAACAGCTACATTTACCATGAGGAACAATGGATGTCTGGAATTAGTCCGACAGAGAGAACTGTATTGATCCCAATGGGAAATCACAGCAAGACATATCATTGCACATAAACTAGACAAATAAAAATAGACATAAATTAAGCAGGAACAAAAGAAAATAGGCACAAGTTAAAGTATGAGAGATTGCCACTAATTGGCCACTTTGTTAGAAACAAATACTGTACTTACACTAACTGGACAATTTGTTAAAAACACCTAGCTTGTGCTTCCACTAATTGGCCTCTTTATCAGAAACCCCCACCTTGTGCTCCCAGTAACTGACCACTTTATCAGAAATACCTACCTTGTGCTCCCACTAACTGGCCACTTTATTAGAAACACCTCCCTAATAGCTCCAATATGTGGGTGTTCAGTTACAGACTATACTGCATGTCTGTTTCTGCAGTTTATCAGCCCCCTCTTCTCCATTCATCAGTGGTCAGTTTCGGACCACAGGACTGCTGTTGTCCAGATATTATGTGGGAGTTGGTTCAATCTCAGCACAGCAGTGACACTGACTTGGTCGTGTCACTGGCATACTTTCACAAACACACACACACACACACACACACACACACACACACACACACACACACACACACACACACAGATGCCACCACAAACACACATAGCCCTGTTCTGCTGTTTCCATGGTACGAAGCTCAATCAGAGTGGCAGGAGATGAGATGCATTTAATTAGGTTTTAATGAAATGACAGAGGAGAGATATGAGTCAGTTTCAGCTAACACGGCTCATCGGGAGGATAACACACACTAACAGACTGGGGAGGGGCTGGGGGGATAAAGAGGCAGGACAGAAAAATTGAAACAGTGGCACAGAGAGGAAAAAGGAGAACATAATAGGACAAAGGAGAATAAATAGAAATTCAAATAACTTCATGGTCATGAATTCTAATGAACAACTGATACCAAAGCAATTAACAGCAAACGTAATATGGAGATAATGTTGAGGAGAAAATATTCTTTCTTCTGATGGCTACCAAACACACTCTAACTAACCATGAGCTGGACACCAAATAACACAGTAAACACATTCACACACTGTAACTGAAGAAGAACAACATAACATTAAATAACAATATAAACAGTCTGGTCAGCAGGTGGTGGAGGGCCAAGGCTACAACACACACAACCCCA
>NC_051218.1:5707500-5797500 GCF_015220715.1 Pygocentrus nattereri
ACTTTCAGCATCACATTTAATGCAATCGATTACGCATACGTCAAGTTATGTAGCGTGCTTTTGGGTTCGGATTGCTTCATCCTAACGGGAGCTACACCAGAATACTCGGGGCCTCTTTCAACTGAATCACCCTGTATAAAACTGTAGAAACAACCAAATTGTGCCTACCTTCCCTGGACACATTCACGTTTTACAGAGCAATATCAGCAGTTTAGTTCATCAAAAACGGCATCTATTAATTTTGTGTAAAAGGGGTCACCCCAGTGCCTCTCCTGATTGGTTTACGATGGCTCCCCTCGCTTGTCCATCAGCAGAAATCTCAAGCTGAATGTACGTCTCATTTCTTGCCCTTTCTGCCTGTGATTCACTGAGGGAAAAATGACCGGCATAGCTCAAGAAAGAAGCTGGTTCTAGAGCAGCAGTTCTATTAATCCAACCCATGCGCTACTGCCTGCGAATACAGGGAGTGGGAGAGTAAGGCAGTGTGGGACTGAATTACAGTCTGCAACTGAAAATCTCACCCACTCTCCCAGCAATGACCAGGTTTTGCAAGGTCATTTCTCTTCTTAGTCACTTTTTTTTTTCTTTTCTTTTTTGCAATACAATGGCAGGTTCATTTATAAATTCCTGAAATAGATAGAGGGGGAGAAAGGAAAGGAAAAGAAGTAGAAGAAGAAAAAAATTACACTCTACGAATAGTGTTTAGTCCTATAACCCACTGCACAGGACAACTGCATCTAATGATCACTACTGCAATTCATCAGTATGCAATCAATTGATTAATTTAACTCTTACACCTTCTTTGGTTCCTGTCATTCTGCCTCCACCATCATTCAGAATTTAATATCGACCTTTTTGTGCAACATTAGAAACCATGTTGCCCCCTGTAGTGTATTACAGTCTGTCAGAGTGACTGTGTGGATCATATGAACATTATAGAGCTTTTTAAATGAAACAGTAGAAGCCGTATCGCCCCCTACACTTCCTGTAGTGTATTACAGTCTGTCAGAGTGACTGTGTGGATCATATGAACATTATAGAGCTTTTTAAATGAAACAGTAGAAGCCGTATCGCCCCCTACGCTTCCTGTAATGTATTACAGTCTGTCAGAGTGACTGTGTGGATCATATGAACATTATAGAGCTTTTTAAATGAAACAGTAGAAGCCATATCGCCCCCTACGCTTCCTGTAGTGTATTACAGTCTGTCAGAGTGACTGTGTGGATCATATGAACATTATAGAGCTTTTTAAATGAAACAGTAGAAGCCGTATCGCCCCCTACGCTTCCTGTAGTGTATTACAGTCTGTCAGAGTGACTGTGTGGATCATATGAACATTATAGAGCTTTTTAAATGAAACAGTAGAAGCCATGTCGCCCCCTACGCTTCATGTAGTGTATTACAGTCTGTCAGAGCGACTGTGTGGATCATATGAACATTATAGAGCTTTTTAAATGAAACAGTAGAAGCCATGTCGCCCCCTACGCTTCATGTAGTGTATTACAGTCTGTCAGAGTGACTGTGTGGATCATATGAACATTATAGAGCTTTTTAAATGAAAAAGATTATGATTATGGAAAAATTCACACACTGAAAAGGGCAGCTGCTATTTAGAAATAATGTAAAATGATGAGTTTAAAGATTTCAGTATAACACAAATGAACTTAAAGCCATAAAGCTGTGAGAGTCAGTGGGTAAATCTCTGTATGGTCTATGTAGCTTATTGCTTTAATACAATAGTGAAAAAAACACAATATGATAAGGTGCACCAATGTTCAATTACAATATTATCATTAATAGTAATTGTAATAAGCAGTAATAAGTATTTTGCCAAACAACATTAGTTTATTAAGAAATGTTTGCTAGGCAAATCATTATGTTAGCACATTGATGCCTGTATTATTTGATTATTTTATTATTATTGGTATATTCATTTTATTATTTTTACCTTTATTGCAGTGGATCTGTGATCTTCAAAATTGCCAGTTTTGCCGCAGTTTCCAATTTTCTTATTGGAGTTTTTATTTTGTGTGAAATTCTGTGTTTGTTTACAACATATGATGTTAAATGTTCCCCTTATAAAACACTGAGGAACTGCAGTAGAGTAGAGGACCTTGTTGATTTAAGTCTGAAAGAGACACACAGATGGAAAATAGATTCTTCCAGAAAGTCATAAATCTTGCTTTGGGACGTTTAGCCATGCCTGGTCTAAAATCATTAAGGAGACAATTAGTGGCAGATTGGGATTCGCTGTCCGGACAACCTGCCCCGCAGCCACGCCACTGTATCTGAAGGAGGAATCAAAGGATGCCTCCGGGAGCCCTTATACATATTTAGGCTGATTAATGAACCCCCGCCCGCTACCGAGGAGGGTTTTTTCGGCAGCGTGCTGATGTCCAGCTGCTCCTTCAAGACAGCAGGAAGGTCAGCAGTGACAGACTGAGGGCACTGAGAAGGGAAGGTGTGGCTTTGACTTTGAGTTTTACAGGTGTGATTGTTTATGACAACAGAGACTGTGTTACTGTTCGCTGCTGCTAATGTGTTCAGACTGTTTCTGACACTGGAAGCTGATTGAATCCAGCACTGCTACTCAGCCCTGTATAACAGTACAGCGGCCAGGACAGGATGGATGGATATGTGTTAGATGGATGGATGGATAGATAGAGTAAATGGTAGGAGGATGGATGGACAAATGGCACAAGATGGATAAATAGACTTATGGGTGGTTTGAAGGATATAATAAGATGCTGTTCAATGGATGGATGAATAGAATAAGAGGTGTTTGGTTGGAGGGTTGGATGAATAGAATAAGTGGTATGTGGATGGATTGCTTGAATGCAATTTGGGTAGAAAGACTGAAGGAAGGATGGAATGAAAGGCAGGAGCGTGGATGGACAAATGGCTCAAATGAAAATGGAATAGATAGACTGATGGGTGGTTAGAAGTATAGAGCAGTGGATGCTTGATCACACGCACCTCTAAAGCTTCCGATGTGGATACAGCGGCTTCTTCAATCAAAATGTGTTTGATACATGCTCGCTCTGTGGCTAACAAGGTTCACGTACTAGATTTGTTTACAAGGACAAATTTGGCTTTCTTGTTTTTGACTGAAACTTGGCAACGAACTATGGAATTTATCCATTTAAATGAACTGTGCCCTAGGGATTGTTCATTTGGAGGTCTCGCTGTGGTTAGGAACAATCGGTTGTCTTGCCAGTTGGTGAGCACGGAGCCTTTTACCACTTTTGAATTACAACTGTTAAAAGTCGTCAGGCTAAAGCCATTTTATTGTGTTTTAATACACCGACCTCCTGGTCCAGCTGGTCAGTTTTTAACCGACTTTCTGTCTTCTCTTATAAAGCTGGACAGAGTGTTATTACTTGGAGATTTTAATTTGCATATTGATGACGACACTGATCGTGTGGCTATTGAATTTCTTAACATTACTGGATCTTTTCATTTTAAGCAATTTGTCTTGGGTGCCACTCATACAGGTGGTCATACCTTGCACCTTGTTTTTTTCTCTGGGATTAGATATCGATCATATTCTTTGTGAGGATCTTTTGATCAGTGATCAAAGATCACCAGGGATCTTTCTGTAAATGCTGACCCTGTGTGCTTTAAAAAACCATCGCACTCTCGTGTCGTCACTCAGGGTACCGTTGATCAGTTCTCAGCATATTATTGTTGTGATCTACCTGTAAATTCTGATGATGATGATGAGCTCTTAATGCAGTCTTTTAATGAGCATTGCTCTATGTTGATGGATAAAGCGGCTCCTTTAAAGGTCAGGACAAGGACTACCTGTAATACTTCTCCGTGGATGATGGACGATGTCCGCTGTCTGAGACGGAAGTGTCGCAAGACTGAACGTTTATGGAAAGCAACTGGGCTAGAAGTTCACCAATTATACCTTAAAGATCCTGTTTTAGGTCTGTTTACTTTGCTAATTTAGTTTCTTCTTCGAAGAAAAATCCTAAGATTTTATTTGATACTATATATAACATTGTTTTACCACCTCCTTCCATATTACCTTGTTACTCTGTTGATGATTGTAATAATTTTCGTTCTCACTTTGTTGATAAGGTAATGGCTATTAGGTCCAGTTTACAGTCTGTGTCTTGTTCAGCCAATGCTAGGCCCCCTCCTTCCAACCTGTTAGTTTAGAGGATCTGTTGGTTTTGACTAGGAGATTGAAGCCATCTTCTAGCTCTCTGGATGTAATACCATCTTCTTCATTTTTAAAAGTTTTACCAATTATTGGCCCTGCAGTATAAGCTTTTATAAATTCTTCATTGTCTACAGGATGTTTTCCTTCTTACTTTAAACATGCTTCAATTCAGCCAGTGAAAAAACCTAATTTAGACCCTGCTATGCTTAAAAACTTTCGGCCTCTATCTAAACTCCTGTTCTTCTCAAAAATCTAAGGAAAAAAATGTGGTAAATCAACTCACTGCTGCGTTGGAGAGACATAATATTTATGATAAGTTTCAGTCTGGGTTTCAGAAACAGCACTCTACAGAGACTTCTCGCTTGAGGGTTTTAAATGATATTTTAATGTCTTCTGATTTAGGTGATTGTTCTGTGTTAGTATTACGCGATCTTAGCTCTGCGTTTGATACAGTAGACCACTATAATGTGATTAAGAGGTTACGTGATTGGGTTGGCATATCGGGCACTGCATTAGATTGGGTCTTACGTCTTATCTTACTGAGAGAGGTTTTACTGTGACTATTGGAGAATTGGTCTCCGATTCCTCTCCACTATATTGCGGTGTTCCGCAGGGTTCAGTTCTGGGGCCTCTGTTATTCTCCTTATACTTGTTGCCTTTGGGACAGATTATAAAAAGTTTTAATACTGCTTATCATTTATTTGCTGATGATATTCCGCTTTACCTTTCATTTAAACCCAATGAGGCTTATAGATTATTCAGGCTTCTAGACTGTTTAAATGCTATCGGGGATTGGACAATGAATACTTTCTTACAGCTAAATGCTGATAAGATAGAGGTTTTGATTGTTGCTCCGGAAAAGGTTGTCCCCACGATCAAACAAAGTTTTGGGACTCTTTCCTCTGCCTCCCACTTGAGTTTGCATAATTTAGGGGTTATATTTGATCAATCCTTGGCAATCAACACCATGTTGGGCAGCTTACCAGGTCTTGCTTTTTTCATTTAGGAAATATTAGGAAACTGAGATCGGTAGTTTCAAATGCTGAGCTAGAAATGCTTATGCATGCATTTATTTCATCTCCTACAGACTATTGTATTGCGCTTTTCTCTTCGCTGAGTATGCTTGGTCTTGGTTGTTTGCGAGCTATTCAGAACGCTGCTGCAAGATGACTTACAAGGTCAAATAGAAGGTCCCACATCACCCCCCATACTAAAATCTCTTCACTAGCTTCCTGTTGCATTTAGGGTCCAGTTTAAAATTCTTACTCTCACTTACAGAGCACTGCATGGGCAAGCTCCTGCTTATGTGGCTGATTTACTTCACCCACACTTACCAGCTCGCTCTCTCAGGTCTAGCAATCTAAGATTATTGTCTGTGCCACATTCTCGCTTAAAGACTCGTGGTGATCGAGCATTTGAGGTTATAGCACCTAGACTATGGAGTGATCTGCCTGCTGTTTTAAGGTCTGTCGATTCTGTCGATTCTTTTAAAAAACAGCTGAAGATCTGATCTTTTTGGTCTGTATTGGGTTTCTATCCTATGTGTAATTGTTTGTGTTTCTATTTTGTTTAACATCTATTTTGTTTAGCACTTTGTGACCTATGTCTGTGAAAAGTGCTGTATAAATCAATGTTACTTACTTATAGATGGACAGATGGATGGATAGATGGAATAAGATGTGATCAGATTGGATGGGTGACTTGGATGCATAGACTAAATACTAAGTGGATGGATGGATGAATAGAATAAGAGGTGGTTGGATGGATGAATAAGATGTGGTTGAATTGATGGATGAAGGGACAGACTTGAAGGTAAATGGATGGATGGAGTAAAGGGTAGGTAGATGGACAAATGGCTAGAATAAAAGATGGATAGATAGACTTGATGGATGGTTAGATGGATAGAATAAAATACATTTTCACCTTCACAGTTTATCAGCACCAGTGACATGACTGCATGAGAAAAAACATCCTTGTGTTTTTATCACAACAGAATCGTCTGCATGTTGGCTCCCGGCTGCGTTTTCACTGTAAGGTCTCGCTTTGGGAGCAGAAATCTAATCAGTGTTTTTAGGACCGTCTCACTGCTGCTCCTGAAATAATGCTGCCTGTTCTTGTGGGCTTCATGTTGTGTGGAATCGGCCATCGTTTGGGAGCTCCTGCATTGTTATCTGCTTTTAGCTCCTGTTGTGCCAGATTACTGTCCTCAGTTCTGCAGCAAAAACAAAGGCATTGGGTTCATAGCACCGTGTCTGGATTCACTGATTAGCCTCCTGACTGAGATACCTGTAGACGAGGAGGTGGACGGTGGACGAGGAGATTCCAGCAAAGACAGGGAACCTCATTAGAACAATTAAGCCATAAAACAAACCAAGTAGCACAAATGACTTTAGTTCAGTGCTGACCAATTGAAAGAGCTACACTAGTCAGTATTGGACTGTTAATGATTAGCATTAAGCATTTTCAGCCCTCCAGTGATGTAGAGTGAGCAAAGGTAACATTGAGATTTAAATTGCGACTTTCTTGTTTTAACAAATATGAGGACCCTGCTTTTGTTGTTAATGTTGCCATTGTTGTTGCTGTTGTTGTTGTTGCCTTTGTAGCTGTTGCTGTTATTGTTGTTGCCGTTGTTGCCGTTGTTGTTACTGTTGCCGTTGTTGTTGCTGTTGTTGCTGTTGTTGTTGCTGTTTCTGTTGTTGTTATTTCTGTTGTTGCCATTGTTGTTGTTGTTGCGATTGATGTTGTTGCTGTTTCTGTTGTTGTTGTTGCTGTTGTTGCCGTTGTTGTAGCTGTTTCTGTTGTTGTTGTTATTTCTGTTGTTGCCATTGTTGTTGTTATTGCGATTGACGTTGTTATTGATGTTCTTGCTGTTGTTGCCGTTCCTGTTGTTGCTGTTGCCATTGTTGTTGTTATTGCTGTTGTTGTTGTTGCTGTTGTTGCCGTTGTTGCTGCAATTATGGCCGTTGTCGTTGTTGCCATTGTTTTTGCTTTTGCCATTGTTGTTGTTATTGCTGTTGCCATTGTTGTTGTTATTGTTGTTGCTGTTATTGCTTCTGTTGTTGTTGTTTTTGTTGTCATGCGGTTCTATTTTCTTAAAACTTTTTAAGTGTTCCTAAAAAGCTTTGATATGCACTGCAACGTATATTAGATCTTAATCATACACTATAAAAATGACATCTGGGCAACTGAAATTATCTTAATTTGAGTGTTTCTCAATTTTTCTCATTTTTCTCATGTAGATATTAGATTTACGATTTTGTTTTGCCTTTGTAAAGATTTCTGTATATGCAAAGTTGAGTAAATGCTCTGTTTTGACTTATTTACAACCATTTTACTATTTTCTATCTTTAATTATTTCTAATAATTTCTCACACCTTCAAGCTACATCTAGTTGCTAAAGACCTCGTCTTTTCATTCCCCTCATTTCTATTCAGGGTGCCGGTGATGCTGACGGCCGAGCGTATTGATATCTGCTGTTGAAGTTATAAACTCAGTACAGTGCCTTGTATGGACTCATCAGCTAAACAGGGGTGGTCTGGTATGAAATTGTAAATTGAGTGTTGTTGTTTATTGTGGCTGCAGATGCAGGTAGACTCCACTTGCATAATGAAGTAAACAGCACTAAAAGCAGCATTTAGAGCAACATTGTGCAGCCATGCTTAATATAATGTCCCTCTGAAGACGACAGCAGTTTCCAAGGAAACGAGAACGCAGTCCGGTGGTACGCTGAAAGGTTTCTTAAGAGGAGGAACAGGCTATCGTTTACTGCTGGAGGAAAAGAGAATAAATAATTCAGCATTTCAGGAGAGGAACTCCTTTCAAATGGGTTTCTATTGTGGAAACCAGAATGAAACGGCATACAGAGATGGAGCAGCCAAAGCTCAATCCAAAGACTACTTTGATTACTATAGCACTCAATTTAAAGCTCTCAGTATGGCTAAATATGTTCACACGTCATGTATATTTTGTGTGTGCTATGCATTTATATACGAAACAGCAATAACTACAATATCTTCCGGCTATGAAAAATGTTTTTTTCAAAAGTCATTTTATACGGACATAAACACAGAAATGACCGTAATCTTCACACTGACCCTATTTTATATAACGTGTCATCTGTGATCTGTTATCGGGTCCTTCTTTAAAGGAGAATGCTCCATTCTAGAGAAACTTAGAGTAAGAACTGTTCACAGTGGTGGTGATGGGAACCAGACCTCCACCCCTAAAAGCTCCCTGACAGAAAGTTCTTTCGGAAAATGGTTATGAATTCACTGCCTGAGTGTTTGAGACATCACTTTATGATAGCTTGGAGAAGGTAGCTTTGGCCTTAAACTCCATTCATGGTGGAGGGAGACATGCAAGGCACTGTGAGGTAAAATAGTCCCCAAAGAAAACTTATCATTTTTAGATTTTCCACTATTTTCCGTCATCAGCATTCCATATAAACTCAGAAGACTCGTGTAGGTTCAGTGGTGGTTCTCGATGGTAAATAAAGTGTCTATATTTGTGTTGTAGACTTGGTGACGTCTGGTTCCTATCACCACCACTGTAAAGACATCTGAACCATTTCACACCAAACCACTTTGAAAAACGACTTTCTTTACATCTAAACAATTCAATTATGAAATTTTGTGAAAAAAGGTGGAATTTCCTTTGAAAGCTGTCCTCCAGAGTAGTTGGTGAGCAGACATACATTGGAGCTTCCAGTGAGCCGCCATGTGTTTCTTGTCACTGTATAAAAGAAGCCATGCTGTCATTATTTGCAATAATTTCAAAATCATTATGGAAAGGCTTATTATTGATTTGTTTCATTGGAGTAACAATAGAAGGCCAGTGAAGCGTGAAGGGCCTTCCTGTCGACTTCTGAAGTTGTGCTGTCAGTCTCTTCAAGTCCTTGAGACCACCAATGCTTCCATAACACACTTCATCATGTTCTTCACAACTTTCATATTTCATAAGCTACGTTCAGAAGCTGGGCGTCGTGTGAGGCTGTAGCTCTTCTCTCCAGTCTAATAGACGGTGATGTCATTTTAAACCCTTATAATAAAAGAAGCTGAACTTTGTTTTTCTACTGAAAGTCGACCCGTTTTTCCCCAAATCTGGGCTCTAAACTATAAACAGACGGCGTCTCTTCAGTGATCTGCTCTGGAAAAGTTATTTTTATAAAATAATACAAAGAGATTTTTGGCATTTAGCAGTAAATTGTAAGCGTATAGTGATATGTGTAGATCATAAAACACATGTTCTGTTAATTTGAGGGGAACTTTTACAATAAATAAATAAAATTCACATTTATTTCAAGCAGTTACTGAATAAATTACCTTATGATTTGGTCACGGAATTTCAGATGGACAAACGGAAATATACCCTGGAGAAGAAGAGGATAAGACACCTTAAGAATCTGCTGAAATCATTCGGACAGTGTGAGATGCCCAGTCTTTGCTGACCTGTTGAGACTTTAAAAGTCGTGTAGTGAACCCGAGGCTTTAGACTGAGTATTAGTCTATTAGTATTAGTCCCGTTGCTTACATCCCACCCCTGTTTGCAGATCCTTTACATGCACAAAACACACTAAAGGAAAGGGATAATAGTTTCTCTTTAATTATGAGGTCAATGAGGCATTGCAATGCAAATCTGTGTACAGGCAAACACTGCTGCGCACTGAACTGACGCCATCAGAAAGGCAACCTCACTAAAATACAGTATCTCTGGCTCTGTCCAGCGTGGCAGTGTAGAGGCTTTGGCAGTTGTAGGCTGCGGTGTGAGTGGCTGGTGTTGGTCTATAACAGTGTTGAATTTTTTATTAGTAGACTCCCTTTCATGCACTGTAATGTCCGAGCTCAGTGTTAGCTTGCTTACAGCATTGTTCATATGTTTGACCTTGTAGTCCAGAGAATCCAGTGACTTTTAGGGGAAAAATGTACACAAACGTGTTGAGTTTGGAGCTTTTCCGTGTGCCGCAAGATGTGACGGTGTCCTTGGATTGAATACAGACACTTTAACCCCTTAATAGGCCGACAGAGCCCAAAGCCTAATTACACACCTCTGTAATCTAAGAATGGCTCAACCAGGCCCTGTAGTTGGGATGTTAACAACGGCTTGCTTAGACCTGGTGTTCCTAATATGGGAGTGATGCTAAATAGTGAATAACATGCGACTTCAGAGGGTCTTTTCCATCAAGAAAAATAGGACCTTTGTTAGATCATAGATTGCATTATTAGAAGAGAAGAGAGGGTTAAAAAGCATAAATAGTTGCTTGCATTACAAAATAATGCTGTGTGTGTGAGAGAGAGGGAGAGAGGGAGAGAGGGAAAGAGGGAGAGGAGTGTAGTAAGGATGTAAAGGATCTGGGACGGCGCAGAAAGAGCCGAGTAACTGACAGCTGTCTGAATCAAACAAGTGTGGAGAAAAAGGTGGAGCGAAGGAAAACTCCAATAAACTAAACAAACAGAGTGATGCGCTGCTGAGAGAGGGAGACAGAAAGGTAAGAACAGACAATAGAGAGAGGGAAAGGAGAAAGGAGACAGACAGGAAAAGGAAAGAGAGAGATGAAGAGGCAGAAAGGACAAAAGAGAGATGGAGAGGCAGAAAGGAGGAGAGAGGCAGAGATAGAGAGGCAGAAAGGAGAAAAGAGAGATAAAGAGGCAGAAAGGAGAAAAGAGAGACAAAGAGGCAGAAAGAAGAAAAGAGAGAGGCAGAAAGGAGGAGAGAGAGGCAGAAAGGAAATGAGGCAGAGAGAGAGGCAGAAATGAGGAGAGAGACAGAGAGGCAGAAAGGAGAAAAGACAGACAAAGAGGCAGAAAGGACAAAAGAGAGATGGAGAGGCAGAAAGGAGGAGAGGGGCAGAGAAAGAGGCAGAAAGGAGGAGAGAGACAGAGAGGCAGAAAGGAGAAAAGAGAGACAAAGAGGCAGAAAGGACAAAAGAGAGATGGAGAGGCAGAAAGGAGGAGAGAGGCAGAGAGAGAGGCAGAAAGGAGAAAAGAGAGATAGAGAGGCAGGAAAAAAGCAAGGAAAGAATAAATAGAAAATAAATAAAGGGAAGTGAAGTGAAAAAGAGAAGAAGACAAATAGAGCGTAGAGAAGGAAAGAGGAGAAAGAGAAAGGGGAAGAGAGAGTGAGAGAGGCAGCGTTGCTGTGTTTGCGGGTAAAGTCTCTGACCTTGACTCTGTTTGGCTGTGTTTGATAAATGAATGTTGCATTAATAGTCAGAGACTGTGGTGAAAAATTTATACGGACATTTATTCTTTATGGTGTGTGTGTGTGTGTGTGTGTGTGTGTGTGTGTGTGTGTGTGTGTGTGTGTGAGAGTGCTTGAGTGACAGCTGTAGGTATTTGTGTTTATACACACGCTGATCATCAAAAGTTTGGGGACACGTTGGCTTTCAGGGCGTGTTTAACCCTTAGAACCCAAACGCATAGTTGACTTCTAGTCTTCATAGCTTCAGAACGGTTTACGCTACAGACACGATACACGTATCACACCATTCAGCAGACCCACTCTGCTCTCTGGCCTTCATATTCCAACCAAGGGGTAAAAGTAGTGACATGATTCACGCATCAGATCGCTCATCAGCCTCTGCCTCACCGTCCAGAGTGATTTCATCCACCTGTGACTGTCCATCAGCCACAAATCCAGCTCCAAAATCACCCAAACCCCACTCTCTACTTTTATACTACGTCTCTGCTTTCAGCCTTCATATTATTAATAAAGGGTTAAAAATAGCAACAATTTACACACCAGAACACTCAGAGTAACCTCCCCTCATTAGCCAGAGTGAGAGAAACCCGCTCTAACGTCCCACAACCCAGAAATACAGCACAAACACACAGCCAGATCACTGTAAAACCTGCCATTAGCTCTCTGCTTGCTTTAGCCTTAATATGGCCACAAGGGGGTCAATGAAGGAGTTTTTCTTAGTTGATTTAAAGCAGTGCTGTGTGAGAACTGGTGTGTTTTGCTCTTTCTATGAGTAAACAACCATAACCACGAGTGTAATCCTGCGAAGGCGAGTCTAATTCTGTATCCTTCAGTTCATCAACAAATACAAGTGTCCAGCTGTCCAAGAGGGGGCGCTCACAGCGTGGTTTTATTTATGACAGTGGTGTAACAGTGAAATACACTCCGCAAGTTGATCTTGCCGGGGAGCCGGAATCCAGCACAACTGCAGCAAAGACAACAGCAGAAGAGAAAGAACCTTGTCGATGTACAAAAGAGTAACATTGCAGGATTTTATTACAGGAGGTGCAAACTTTCAAGGTTTATTTGGCATGAGATTGACGGACTGACCAAACAGGAATTTATTTCTTTGCAAGCTAACACTTTGCAGCAATAGCCTTATTTACATGCAGCCTAATAATCCATTAATAATTATAATGGATTATAATAATTTAAATATAAGAGTAATATCCATGTAAACGTCTGTATCTGATTACATTCCCTATCAGAAAGTTTAAGTCTGTTCTGCATGTGCGTCGCGTCATAGTGAGAGTTTATATCATTCAACACGGCGGAGCAGAAACTGGTCTGCAGAGGAGACGAAGCTTATGCTCTGGTCTTTAAAAGACGGCGGTGGGACGGACGTCCAGCTTATGTGTCTCAGAACGCGACGTCTTCCTCTCGGCCTTCTTTAATAAGGACATGTGAAGGACGTTTTCCTGAGTCTGACGTCATTTTAAAGCAGTTAAAAACACAAGCACCGCTCACTGCTGCTCATCTCACTCTGACTGGACTTACGTGATGCTCGTTGTCATGGTAACGTCTACACTAAGTGGTTCTCCACACATGCGCATCGTTTTGCATTGGATTACTTGTAGTGCACATGGAAACGAAGATTTTCCATAGGATTTTTGAGTAGAGTGAGCATAAACACCTCAGTCTGAATCTGTAATCGGAATACATTCAATCAGATTGGCAAAAATCTCTGCATGTAAACAAAGCCACAGTTGAGCCTCTTAATCTATAATTGGAATGTTTGGTGAAAACCTTTGCATGTAAACACAGCCAGTGGGAGGGATGCGCACACTCTGCTGTTGGAGAGGTTCTTGTGCCACTCCTCCACAGTTACATAGCACTATAGCAGGCATTCCAGCTTACCGTGGCAATGATAGAGATGCCATTCTCACTATTATAACTCTGTGTACCATCAAAATGACTTTGAAGCTGTTATTTTAAAGCAAAATGGTTACACGGTGTTGCTATAAAGGACCAACTGCCTCATAGTGATGAGCACAGTGGCCCTTTGCTGTGAGTCAGATCTCATTACGGCTCTCCATTCTGTGGTTTTTCTTTCAAAATCAGCTTTCATTTCATTTTTCAGTTGGACTTCTACTAAAGTACATTTTGTACTTTTTTTCTGGCAACTATCTAAATGAAAGTGAAAATAGTAGCATGCTACAGTGAGAGATGCATGCAGATTTGGCCCAAAATGATTACTCAGCACCAATTATTAATAAGACTAATGCTATAAAAGGTCATAAATGGTCATTAGATCATTAACACCTTGCAATTCATTAAGAATCAGTTATTAAAAAGAGGTACCGTGAGCTGCGATATCTGAGGAACATCTGATGAAGCTGAGGTTTAACATTGCCTGATGGAGAATACAAATAAGAGAAACAATCAATTAGTATGCTTATATGGTTATTTGCATGGTGAAAGTGTTCATCATAATGACGGAGGATGTGTTGGATATGGTTTAATATGGAATCTTTTTGAAAAGGGTTCTTCTATTGTTACAATGTTAAGCTACAATAGAAGAACCCTGTTTGGTGCTATATAGGAAGCCTTTTCAAATGGGCTGCATGTAGAACCATGCGCAACACATTCTACATCAACCTGAAGAACCATGCAAACGATGCAAAGAACCATTTAAGCATGCATAGGGGTCTTTGAGTGTTCCTGAACCATTTTCTATACTAAAGAACCCTTGAAGAACCATCATTTTCAAGTGTTTGCTCATTCGGGGGCTGATGTTGAAGATGAGATGATTGTAACTGCTGTGGATAACGGATCATAAAATGGTTTGCTGGAGTCGATTCCTGAGATTTCAGGCTTTCTGAAGTTATACTGCATCTCTGTACTGCTGGATGAGTTGATGGATAAAACGATGTATCAAAACAGAAGTGAGCGCTTTGGCGGAGGTTTGCTGGTACCAGTACAGGGATCGAGGTAAAGTTAAAGCTGTTGTAGAATCACAGATTAATCTTACCTGAAAAAACGAATTCTGCTGATCAGTTGGTTCCCCTGATGCTGTGTGTTAACTCCAGTACAAGAGTCAGACTCGTTCCTCTGTAACACTGCCAGTAGCAAATGACTCGGTTTCCTGGGGTCCTCTGATAAACCTGCTGTCTGTGATCTGAAGCGTTGCACCTGTCTGTGGGGGCCACCTGTCTGCTGCTCTTTATAGTCTCCACTGATCTGAATTTACATTTAAAGAGTTTAACCGAGTTTTTCTCTCATCTAAAACAAATTAGAGTTTATATTGGCCTTCAAAACTGTCTTAATTATAATAACATGATCACTGTAATAGTGTGTTTTATTGGCCTACACGATTTTGCTGCTGTCAGAACAAAACCTCAAATCTCCATTTTTCTCGATTTTCAGTTTTTGACATAATTTGAAAAGGCATGTTGGCCTTTATATTATTTGTAAGTTTCATGAAGTTTGGACCAAAAGAAATGACCCAAAACGACTTGTAAAAAATTCTGGTTCCATTGACTTAAATGAAAAGTAATCTATGTTTTCACCTTCTCCTGTAAAGTTACCATAGCGATATGTAATATAATCTATGGATATAAATTTTTATTAGAACGCCACCTCAATATTTCATTTATTTCAACTTCATTCCATGCATAAAATTTTCAGAACTTCATTCTGGAAATTATTGTCATTATTATTCTGAATATTAATTTTATTAGACATTCATTCTTAATATTAATTATATATCTCAACTTCATTCTGGATATTAATCTTATTAGAGCATTATATCTGAATATTATTTGTATTAGAACTTTATTCTTAATTTATATTCATTTTGGATATTCGATTTCCAGAACTTCATATTAAGAGCTTTAATTTTACTAGAACTTCATTGGGGCAGTCATGAGTTTGTGGAGGTTAGGGAACTGGCCCTGTGACCGGAAGGTTTTTGGTTCGATCCCCAGGGCCGACAGTCCATGACTGAGGTGTCCTTGAGCAAGACACCTAACCCCCAACTGCTCCCCGGGTGCCGTGGATAGGGCTGCCCACCGCTCCGGGCAAGTGTGCTCACTGCCCCCTAGTGTGTGTGTTCACTAGTGTGTATGTGGTGTTTCACTTCACGGATGGGTTAAATGCGGAGGTGGAATTTCCCCGGTTGTGGGATCAAAAAAGTATCACTTAATCTTAATATAATTTATATTTCAGCTTCGTGGTGTCCACTGATTCTTCAGAACTTTACTCTAGATATTGAGCTTATTAGAACTTTATTTTGAATATTAACTTAATCATAACTTTGTTGTTAGTATTATTTTTGTTTACATTCATTTTGGATGTTATTGTTTCAGAACTTCTTTCTGGATACTGATCTTCAGTGATGGTGACAGGCTTGTTTATCTACTTGCTGTTTTCTGGCTGTGTAGCCGTGTCTGCTGCTGCTGCTGTGCCTCCTACCATCTGTATTATTGATGAGGTGCTGGAGTTCCTTGAGTCCCCCTGACTCCTCTCTCAGCCACAAGAAAACACTTTCACTCACTTTTTGTTCCTTTTTCCATTAGCTAACCTTCCTGTGTGAAAGGCGTTAATGTGCATGTGTGGGAGATCCCCTCCCTGAATGGGTGAACACCATGGAAGTCATGGTTAATTAGATCCTGATGCGCTTCAACCTGGAGTTCCTGCAAAGTTAACTGATGTTTGAGACTCTTTTAATCACAGAAAACCATCAGTCTAAAAAGGCAACAGGAAAAAATGTCATTTATGGCCACTTTAATTCAAAATGCTAAACTGTGACCCCATTCACACCTGGTCACTTCCTCTGTCTAGTATCTTGTATCCTGATAAAATTTTAGCCACATGCATTTGCACTTGGTAATCATATGCACCTCTGGTCAGTCGGATTAGAATATGATTGCTGTGTCGGACGGAATATGCAAATCTATCTATCACTTCCATGGCCACTGGTGTATAAAATCAAGCCTCTAGGCCTGCAGACTGCTTCTACAGACATTAGTGAAAGAATGGGTCGCTCTCAGGAGCTCAGTGAATTCCAGCGTGGTGCCATGATCGGACGCCACCTGTGCAACAAGTCCAGTGGTGAAATTTCCATGGCCGAGCAGCTGCATCCAAGCCTTACATCACCAAGCGCAATGCAAAGCGTGGAATGCAGTGGTGTAAAGCGCCGCCACTGGACTCTCGAGCAGTGGAGACGTGTTCTCTGGAGTGACCAATCACACTTCTCCGTCTGGGAATCCGATGGATGAGTCTAGGTTTGGCGGTTGCCAGGAGACGGTACTTGTCTGACTGTTTTGTGCCAAGTGTAAAGTTTGGTGGAGGGGGGATCATGGTGTGGGGTTGTTTTTCAGGAGTTGGGCTCGGCCCCTTAGTTCCAGTGAAAGGAACTCTTAATGCTTCAGCACCAAGAGATTTTGGACAATTTCATGCTCCCAACTATGTGGGAACAGTTTGGGGACGGCCCCTTCCTGTTCCAACATGACTGCGCACCAGTGCACAAAGCAGGTCCATAAAGACATGGATGAGCGAGTTTGGTGTGGAAGAACTTGACTGGCCTGCACAGAGTCCTGACCTCAACCCAACAGAACACCTTTGGGATGAATCAGAGTGGAGACTGTGAGCCAGGCCTTCTCATCCAATATCAGTGTCTGACCTCACAAATGCGCTTCTGGAAGAATGATAAAAAATTCCCACAAACACACTCCTAAACCTTGTGGAAAGCCTTCCCAGAAGAATTGATGCTGTTATAGCTGCAAAGGATGGGCTGACATCATATTATACCCTATGGATTAAGAAGATGTCAATCACTTTGTGGGTGTGAAGGCAGACTAGCAATAGTTTTGGCAGCATAGTGTATCTCTCTATCTATCACTTGTTGTCTAAATCCAATTTTAGCTGGCATTTCTCTTCACTGTGACAAGAAATGACCTTTTGTGGAAGATCTGCTGGCCTCCACTCTCAGCATCTGTATGTTCATGAAAGACACTGTGTTCAAAGTTCATTGGTCATTCTGTTGCAGGGCTGCCCAGGGTGTGACCTGTGGAGCAAAGAGAGAGAAATATTTTACATATAATGAAATAATTCCTAAATTGTCAACTTTCTTAAAATAATGTATTTTACTTTCAAATATTTTTAACATTTAATATACTTGAATAGAAGCCTATTTACTTACTATTGCTATGTAGTCATCTCTCCTTGCACTAGTGTGTTGTAGTGCTGTAACTCCAGTCCTACACATTTATTCATATTACATTACATTTACACTGAAACTTCACACATTTTCTGAAGTGAAAAAGTGAAAAATGACAAAAATAGACATACAAGGTTTTGTTCCAACAGCAGCGACATATACGCTCACTGGCCACTTTATTGCAAGAGATGCAAGAGATGCAAGGTACACCTTGCTAGTAAAAGGTTGGACCCCCTTTTGCCTTCAGAACTGCCTTATTTCTTTGTGGCATGCTTTGAACAAGGTGTTGGAAACGTTCCTCAGAGATTTTGGTTGGTTATTTGAGTTCCTGTTGCCTTTCTATCATCTGGAACCAGTCTGCCCATTCTCCTCTGACCTCTCACATCAACAAGGCATTTTCACCCACACAACTGACCGCTCACTGGATATTTCCTCTTTTTCAGACCGTTCTCTGTAAACCCTAGAGATGGGTGGTGTGTGAAAATCCCAGTAGATCAGCAGTTTCTGAAATACTCAGACCAGCCCGTCAGGCACCAACAACCACGCCACGTTCAAAGTCCCTTAAATCCCCTTTCTTCCCCGTTCTGATGCTCGGTCTGCACTTCAGCAAGTTGTCTTGACCACCTCTACATGCCTAAATGCACTGAGTTGAGGCCGTGTGATTGGCTGATTAGCTATTTGTGTTAACAAGCAATTGAACATTATTGGTTCCTTAATGGTACCTAATAAAGTGGCCAGTGAGTGTAGGTCAGTTCATAAGACTACATGACACCTACATAAGCTTATCATGACAACTGACATAAGCCTACATTAATGTTTATAAATGCTTATTCCAATAGCAGTCATCTTTCATAAAAGCTACTTTAGCTAACTTTGATCAGAATTTATCAAAAACCTAAACTTTATAGCAAATGATGCCTATTGGTTAAGTGTTTATATCAGCTGTCTATGTCAAGATTATGAACCGTACCTGACAGTAAAGGGTTTTATTTTTTGAGTTACTACCTGAGCCTCATCGCAAGCATTTTAATATAAACAGACATCCATAACATTTTCTACATATGATAAACCTAACCTTTCCTGACTTGACTTGACCTTAGAGGGCAGTTTTAGTGGGTGTCAAGGGTAAACGCTAGTTTAACCAACACCAGTAGATTCAATTCATGTTCAATTACATTAAAGGAGTTGGGCTGGACATGTGATGGCAGATTAAATTGAGCCAATTTTGGTCATTTATGCTGTTTTTAACAAATAAAATTTGTTGAAATTATGTGGAAATCCATAATTCAGTGAAGTTCACGCAAAGAATGTTTGTTTTTTTCAATGTATTTATTTATTTGGAGTGCGGGGTGGCCAGTCAGATTTCAGTGGTACTCTGTGCTGCCCCTCTGGGCGAGAGATGATATCTACAGCAAAGCAACTCAACACAGCAGACTGGAATTAAACCCCCAAAAAGATGGTAATGACTGAAATGGAATGGATAGACTACCAGCATCTACGCTCACTCAAACTGAAGACCCTGGAAACCCCACACACCCCCACACAGCTTGAGCTGTCCGGCTAACAGGCAGCTCCTGTTTTCTCCTTCTTCCGTCCCTCCGTCTTCCTGCTCCTCACAGAGCGGCTGCTGTAATTGATTGTGTCTCAGTGACAGTGTGAAGTGGAGTGTTTATTCCTCTGGGAGAGGAGGAGAGTCCCACGCTTCTGCTCTTTACTACACTCCGTTTTCTGACTAATCTCTTCTCTGTCTTCTTTGGACACCTTTTCCCTGATCGACGTTCTATTTGCGGCTTCAGACGAGAATCACCATGAAACAGAACCACGTGTTGGCTTTGATTCGGTTGAAATGCGGTGAGATTCCTCAAAGATGAATAATTCATTTTTCCCTGCAAGCAGCGTTTAGAGTCTGCTGTAATTTATGAACTCTAATTGTTTTGTACATGCTTTGTTGCATAGCAACTGTTGCTAGGTTGGACAAGCCCTGAAGAAATCCAGAGAAACTGACTCAGTTTACATCTCAACATCCACACTCTTGAGATGGTTCTTCAAGGGTTCTTGAAAGAAAATGTTCTACGTAGAACCATGCACACTCAAAGAACCTATTGCGTGATTTAAATGCATGATTTCATCGCATCGTGAATGGGTTCTTCAGACTGATGTAGGATGTGCTGTAGATGGTTCAGTATAGGACGTTTTTGAAAAGGGTTCCATGTAGCACCAGAAAGGGTTCTCCTATTGTTATATTATAGCTAAGCAAACATCATAGCCTTTGCAGGTACACACTTAAAGAGGGTTCTTTATGGGTTTTTTTAGTAAAGAAAGCCATGAACACCCAAAGAACGCTTTGCATAATTAAAGGGGTCTTTGCGTCATGAAATGGTTCTTCAGATTGATGGGGAACGTGCTGCAGATGGTTCGATATATGACCTTTTTTTAAAAGGTTCGCTACAGCAGCCAAAATGGTTCTTATACACTTGACATCATAAAAATAGAAGAATCCTTTTCTTTTACTAAAGAACCCTTTTCTTCACTAAATAACCCTTGAAGAACCATCTTTAGTTTTTAGGAGTGTAGTAAAAGCAGTGGTTCTGTTCTTTATAGAACCATTTCATGCTTCAATGGTTCTTTGCATGGTGAAATGGTTCTTCAGATGGATGGAGAACATCTTGTGTGTGGTTCCATGTCTCACCAAAAAGGGTTCCGCAACTGTTACAAGCTTGGAATAGGTTCCCTTATTGTTACTATCTGGTGCTATAAAGAACCGTTCTCAAACACTTTATGTAGAGCCACATACAGCACATTCTCCATCAATCTGAAAAACCACTTCACCATGCCAACATCCATTATGCACAAAATGGTTCTATAGAAAAGATAGAACCATTGCGTTTACTAAGGAACCCTTGAAGAACCATCCTTTTTAAGTGTGGAAATATTGTAGCATAGTTGAAGGGATCCTATTGCCGTATACAGTGTTACATACAGTGCTCAGTGACAGTGGTGAGGGAATCAGATCATCAAAGCTCAAACAGCTGAAACAGTGAGTTTCCAACTTACCAGACATCTAAAAACTTCAACTACACCCTGAGAACCTGGTTCTCAAACCCAGAACATCACGTGAAATTAACAACACGCCATAAATTCAGCTCCAACATGCACAAACATTTGTAGCATCTCTTCTGAAATTAAGGGCATTAATAGTGAGTTTGTGCTGCAGTAGCAGCCTCTGCTCTTCTGGGAAGGCTCTAGATGATGGAACATTGCTGTGAGGATTTGATTGAGCATTAGGGAGGTCAGATACTGATGTTGGATGGTCAGTTCTGGACCACTCCAACTCATCCCAAAGATATTAGATGGAGCTCTGTCACTCCAGAGAACGCAGTTCCACTGCTCCACAGCCCAATACTGGAGGGCTTTATACCCCTCTAGCCCATGCTTGGCATTGGACATGGCGATCTTTACGGGTCAGTGCTTTTCTATGGAGATTATATCGTGCTGTTTCAGCAATAGGTTACCATTTAGTACCTGAATTCCCTCATTGGAACGGCTGTCTGGACACTTTACATCATACACTCTCAGAAATAATGGTACTGAACTGTCACTGGGGTGGTTCCCTCAAGGCTTCATCTCAGTATCTTTAGTCTGGGAGCATAACTGAACCATAATCCACTGAAATGATGTGTTCTAAGCTGTACTGACTCCACACACCTCACCTCCATCCTTTTATTCTTGTTCTGTGTTAATACATTCAGTTATAAAAAGGTATAAATACCAAATTTGTACCTGGAAAGACTGATTTAAGCTTTAGAATCAGACCTTGGAACCAGTGTAGAACCTTTGGGGCACCATTTCCACTGTTTGTGCCCTGATGAATGAAAAATGTGCCTGAACAGAGAGCCTTCATTTCTGACAGGGTATAGAGGTTGAATGAATGCAACAGTAGCTACAAAAGAACTGCATAGGCAATCCTAGCGCTGAAGTCCTTGAGAGGACGTTTTTCCGTTCTCAGCATTGTGATTATAATCGGTGTGGCAGCCGCTGTGGTCAGACAAACACCTCTGCCAGTGCTTTGTTGATTTAGGCCAGCTGATCCACTAGACACCGTGTTTTAGCGCTCATTGTCCAGATGAGCTGCTTTGTGTGTGCTAAGAATTCTAATGTCCGTGAAGCAAAAAACGGAAACAGCTGAACCTGACTGCATCCCTGCGGACGCCGCTTTAATAATCTCATTATCAATTTAATGAGATGATTAGAATGCGGACGGCAGGCCGAGTGATGGTGATGAGCTCTGGCTTATTTTGTTGATTGTATTTGTATGTATGTGTGAGAGTGTTTTGATGTTTTGCTGCTCGGGGGTGCAGCGGTTTGGGGGTGGGGGGGGTGGGGGTAGGGGGTTGTTAGTGAGCGGTTAGCTGTTAGCCATTAGCAGAGCGGAGGTTTCACTCTCTGCCTCCCGCCTGTGCTGAGGGAAACGGAGGAACAGAGAAGGTGAGAGAATCCTCGACTCGTGGTTGCCATGGAAACAAGCAGGCAGTGCGCTGCTGCCGCTGGAGATGCGGGCCGTCAGGAGAAGCTCTTTAGCATCCGCCTCTGACACGCACACCTCATGCGCAAAGACCTTTGTTTTGCTCAATACTTTGCAGAAAACAAAATGTTTCATTGTTTTTATTTTCCTAATTATGGGTCATAGTGGTACAGGGTACAGGGTATTCATGGTTTAGCATCAGGACAAAAACTGAAAATACACATTTAATAGTAAATTAGGCCTGAAAAACTAAATCTAGTATTTTTCAGTGGTCAGTGAGTCGCTCTTTCCCTTTATTCCAGCTTCCATTCTTTCCAGGAGCCTCACTTTCAGCTCCTCAAAGAACCTGCAGACACACCTCCGAAGTTCAGATCAAACCCATTCAGTGGTGTTGAGGTCCGGACTCTGGGGTGGTCAGTCCATCGTTCAGCTTCTTTGTTTGGTGTGTCCGTCTCCTTTTCTCAGTGAGGTTCTTCTTGATCAGCTACACATCCTTTCAGACCCACAGCGCTGAGTGGTCCTCTCACAGTGGAAGGATGGACAGAAACACCTGTGGATGTTTTCAGATCTGAAGCAGCTTGATTTTCTCCTCTCTCTCAGAGATGAAAGCTTTAAGTGCTGTTTATCTGATGGGGGCAGTTTTGAGGTCTAACAGGTCTTCCAGGTGGTCGTTAGGAGGAACATTTTGTCCGTAGCTTATAATCAGTATTTAAGCTTTAGTTTTTTCACTGATTTTTCTTTGATTTTTCTCCTTTCTTATGCAAGCAGATCTGATATCTTACCTCCTCAGAAATTGAGTGAGCTGTATTAGTCCTTATATAGCATAATACCCAGTAGCTCCACTATGTAGGTGTCCAGTTATAGACCGTAGTCCATCTGTTGCTACACAGTGTATCAGCCCCCTCTACTATATTCATCAGTGGACAGATTCTGACCACAGGATGGCTGTTGTCCAGCGTGGTGGTTTATTCTCAGCACAGCAGTGACACTATTGCAGTATGCATGGGGCTGGTACGAGTGCATCAGACACAGCGGTGTTTCTGGAGTTTTTCATATGTCAGTGTCACTGCTAGATTGGTAGGTGTGGAGCACCACCCAAATACCTCCAGCCAAGAGTGGCTCTGTGGTCAGAAACGGACCATTGATGAAGGGCTAGAGGAAGACTA
Source organism: Pygocentrus nattereri (assembly GCF_015220715.1). Classification (NCBI taxonomy): domain Eukaryota; kingdom Metazoa; phylum Chordata; class Actinopteri; order Characiformes; family Serrasalmidae; genus Pygocentrus; species Pygocentrus nattereri. The sequence goes on from NC_051218.1 coordinate 5,730,756, forward strand.
ACACAAACATTAAGGGCATTAAGAGATGAGCTGTAGTCTCTACTTGGGGGTTGGCGATATGATGTTCAATTTATGATTATGATAAATTACATCACAATACGTTTGAAATTGTTGGACTCTGATCCTGTGTACCACATTTTGCTCCTTTGACCTGGTGTGCTGTCCACTCTGCTGTTTTGGATCATCCTCTTTTTGGCTTATTGTACATCTTTGAGTGTCTGCTTAGATTATCCAGCACTGCAACCATATAGTAGTGTGCCGTATATAGCTTTGTGGAACTTTATATTTGAATATAAATATTGCCAAGTGCAAGCTAACACTACTGTAAATTGAAATGACTTAAGACTCACCAGAATATCCCACACAAACCAGCCGCTTCATCCAGTTTGGTGGTCAATTTGCTTTGGCAGTTTGAGGCTGCAGTTTCATGCAGTGTCATTTGTGTTTTGACTGCTGAAAGCATGACAGTCCAAGTGAGTCTGTAAATAACTGCATTTCAGCACCACGGAGAGCTCCACGCACTGTTTGGCAGCTGCTTATTAATCGTGGCGCCTGGGAGAACGCGGCAAACCTGCAGTTAGACACTTCAGCCTAAAACCTGAGGTGTGATGTCTCATTTGGAACTGAAATGTCTGCAGGGCGATTTGTACTCAGCCATCTCCACAGTAAACTCATTGCTGCTAAATTAATTGCTGCTGAGTTTATCTGAAGGCACTCTGCCCAGAGAAAGCTCAGACAAACTCTGTGGGACGCTACGCTGCAGATTTCTACTGCATACACTTTGCTAGAAATTCCTGATTGAGACAAATAATCTTGTTAATGACGTTGGTCTAGTCTGTGAAGCACGAAATGCATTTCGAATAAATCCATTTGCTCTAGCCAGTGACTCTGCTGCTTTTCTGTGAGCTGGCTGGAGTGATGTTAGTCTGGAAATAGAGACCAGGGCCAGTTCAGGATCCTCTGGAGCTAAAGCTGTGAGAAGCCATCAGGCTTTAGTACGTGGAAGGGCAACCACCGTCGCTAATCACTAATGCAGCTTTTGGAGAGTGGAGTCAAATGCCAACACTAAGGACTGGCTCAGAAATCCTGGGACTGGAACAGCACACATGTTGGAAAATTAGGTATATTTACACCACAAAACTGGACAGGAAAACTACTCAAAATATGACCAGTTGTACCAGCAGACGGTACAGAGAGGACTATTTATTTATTTATTTATTTATTTATATAACAAGTATTCGCTCGTCTGCCTTCACACGCATATGAACTTGAGTGACATCCCATTCTTAATCCATAGGGTTTAATATGATGTTGCCTCACCCTTTGCAGCTATAACAGCTTCCACTCTTCTGGGAAGGCTTTCCACAAGGTTGAGGAGTGTGTTTATGGGAATTTTTGACCGTTCTTCTAGAAGTGCATTTGTAAGGTCAGACACTGATGTTGGATGAGAAGGCCTTTGTCCTAAAGGTTGTCCAAAATCTCTTGGTGCTGAAGCATTAAGAGTTCCTTTCACTGGAACTAAGGGGCCGAGCCCAACTCCTGAAAAGCAACCCCACATCCACCAAACTTTACACTTGGCACAATGCAGTCAGACAAGTACTGTTCTCCTGGCAACCACCAAATCCAGACTCATCCAACAGATTGCCAGATGGAGAAGCATGATTGGTCACTCCAGAGAACACGTCTCCACTGCTCTAGAGTCCAGTGGTGGCGTTTTACACCACTGCATTCCACGCTTTGCATTGCACTTGGTGATGTAAGGCTTGGATGCAGCTGCTCGGCCATGGAAACCCATTCCATGAAGCTCTCTATGCTGTTCTTGAGCTGATTTGAAGGCCACATGAAGTTTGGAGGTCTGTAGTGATTGACTCTGTAGAAAGTTGGTGACCTCTGCACACTTTGCCCCTCAGCACCCGTTGACCCTGCTCTGTCATTTTACATGGCCGGCCACTTCAAGGCTGAGTTGCAGTCGTTCCCAATCGCTTCCACTTTGTTATAATCCCACTGACAGCTGACTGTTGTACAGGTGGTGTCCTATGACAGCACCACGCTGGAATTCACTGAGCTCCTGAGAGCGACCTATTCTCTCTCTCTCTCTCTCTCTCTCTCTCTCTCTCTCTCTCTCTCTCTATATATATATATATATATATATATATATATATATATATATATAAATATATATAGGAGAGAGAGAGAGAGAGAGAGAGAGAGAGAGAGAGGGAGAAAACTGAATTCAAGTCCAGATTTAAGGAACTCTTGTACAGTATATAAAATGATGTTCATCGTTTAAGATTTCAAAGTAAGCGCATACAAACTTTTGCTCTAAGCTGTATTTAAATGAGCTCTGTTTGGATTGGCTGTCATATGTTGTGCCTTATTCAAAAAGCAGTCCAGGTTGAAACACTGCTCACGACTTCAGTGTGAGTGGGCGGAGCTAAGCGACATTACAGCAACAGTTAATTAAAAACAAGCTGCTTTGGAAAGTTAGTTTCTGAGGAGAGTAGGTTATTGTTTTGAAACCTTAAGGTTTCATCTTCAAATGTATAAAGGGATATCAAAGAAGATAAGATAAGATAAGATAAGATAAGATAAGATAAGATAAGATAAGATAAGATAATCCTTTATTAGTCCCACAGCGGGGAAATTCACAGTATTACAGCAGCAGCAGAGTAACAGGAGGAAGACACTCAGTAATAGAAATGGGAAACAGTATAAACATTATCAACATTATAAATAATAACAATTAAAGCTAAATCTCTAGACTATTTACAGGAAAATAAGGATAATAATAAAATAAGGTAAAATAAAAATATACATACATTTTTATTATATAAAAAATACTCCGATGTGTACACAGATTTGTGTTAGTCATTGAATAATCTTTGATTGTTTTGTTGCTTGACCACTCCAGCATATGGTTACTCTGTAGGTTTCGGGTAAAAATTGCACAAATTTGACAATGTAAGTATGCAAATGTGACAGGAGGAACTAGAGGGGGTTAAAAAAAAAGCATCTCCCGGCCAAATAATATCTGGTCACCAGTGGTCCTTTGGTGGTCCCTTTCCACCAATGAATGTCGTGGAGGAGGGCTAAAAAAAATGTGCATCAACAAATGAACTGCCTATGAAGTGCACTAAATATGGTAGGCGTTTCCAATGTAATGGCTAATTAGTATGATGGAGTGTTTCCATTATTTTGTCCAACCCAGTATATAACAGTATTGAGATGTTGACAGCAAGCTTTGTTTTATTTTTTTATGCTAAAATAAAGGCCATACAGTAGATGAACACTGCATATTCAGATTCCTTTATTGATCCCAGGGGGAAATTGCAGTTGTTACAGTTGCAGCCATTTATGTAAAAATAAACACTTTACTAATAATTTAAGACAATATAGAGAATTTACAGTATGTACACCAGATTTAAGTACTTAAGAATATAGTACGGTGGCGGTGATTGTGATAGTAATATGAAACATCAGGTATAAAGCAGTTACCATTATTTAAATCATTTAAATTAAGTTAGTGTCTCTCTGAGTTATTGCACACACAATTGTTATTATTGCACATATGAACAGTTTCGTATTGAGTTTTGTGAATTATTTAATGTGGTTGAATTTTATATTAATTAATTATAATAGATTTCAAAATCTGTTCCGTGGAATCACAATCAATACATTTTTTACATCCCGAGGGTTTGTAGCTGAAAAGATAAGCTCGTCTCATACGACCTCTTGAATATCGCTCCAATGTCAATGTGGTTTCAGAGGATTGTGTTTGCTGGAGAACAACAAGAAAAAAATGTTTGCATCTTAACACTTATTGCTTTTCATTTTCCACATGGTTTTTCCCTTCATTATTTACAGCAGTCGTCCCTGGTGGGCACGCACAAACATCATTGCGAGGCCCTTTCACTGCTGTTTAAAGCTAATGCGTCTCAGGTTGTGGTGTTTTACAGCAGCTTCCTTGAGACAAAGTCTTATCTGCTCTACCTCTCCTCTACCGGATTAAATTTAAGGGCTTTTAGAACCTCCGGCTTCCTTGGTCTCTATTTAATTTGTCACCCTGAAAATGACCGTCTGCTCTTATTGGGTTGCCGAGCTGCGGTGTTCCAGAGTCGACAGCTGTCTGCTAGTTTACATCCCACTTCACTTCAACACTTTGTTGCAAAGAAACAGCAAAAAACATGGTAAAGTCACTGTAATGTACAGGTTTGAATGTCAAAATACAGTATGATATAAAGGATATTATCATTTGAGGTAGGAACAGTCACAATAAAGAGTTCTTCTGCCAAACTGTAGCACACAACTCAGTTTATATCACAATACCTACATTTAGAGTCGGTTATTCATTCAGCCTAATGAGAAACTGTAGAACAGACTCGGTTTATATCACAATACCTACATTTAGAGTCGGTTATTCATTCAGCCTAATGAGAAACTGTAGAACGGACTCGGTTTATATCACAATACCTACATTTAGAGTCGGTTATTCATTCAGTCTAATGAGAAACTGTAGAACTGACTCGGTTTATATCACAATACCTACATTTAGAGTCGGTTATTCATTCAGCCTAATGAGAAACTGTAGAACAGACTCGGTTTATATCACAATACCTACATTTAGAGTCGGTTATTCATTCAGCCTAATGAGAAACTGTAGAACGGACTCGGTTTATATCACAATACCTACATTTAGAGTCGGTTATTCATTCAGCCTAATGAGAAACTGTAGAACAGACTCGGTTTATATCACAATACCTACATTTAGAGTCAGTTATTCATTCAGCCTAATGAGAAACTGTAGAACAGACTCAGTTTATATCACAATACCTACATTTAGAGTCAGTTATTCATTCAGTCTAATTAGAAACTGTAGAACAGACTCGGTTTATATCACAATACCTACATTTAGAGTCAGTTATTCATTCAGCCTAATGAGAAACTGTAGAACAGACTCGGTTTATATCACAATACCTACATTTAGAGTCAGTTATTCATTCAGTCTAATGAGAAACTGTAGAACAGACTCAGTTTATATCACAATACCTACATTTAGAGTCAGTTATTCATTCAGTCTAATGAGAAACTGTAGAACAGACTCGGTTTATATCACAATACCTACATTTAGAGTCAGTTATTCATTCAGCCTAATGAGAAACTGTAGAACAGACTCGGTTTATATCACAATACCTACATTTAGAGTCGGTTATTCATTCAGCCTAATGAGAAACTGTAGAACAGACTCGGTTTATATCACAATACCTACATTTAGAGTCAGTTATTCATTCAGCCTAATGAGAAACTGTAGAACAGACTCGGTTTATATCACAATACCTACATTTAGAGTCGGTTATTCATTCAGTCTAATGAGAAACTGTAGAACAGACTCGGTTTATATCACAATACCTACATTTAGAGTCAGTTATTCATTCAGCCTAATGAGAAACTGTAGAACAGACTCGGTTTATATCACAATACCTACATTTAGAGTCGGTTATTCATTCAGCCTAATGAGAAACTGTAGAACAGACTCGGTTTATATCACAACACCTACATTTAGAGTCTGTTATTCATTCAGCCTAATGAGAAACTGGAGAACAGACTCGGTTTATATCACAATACCTACATTTAGAGTCGGTTATTCATTCAGCCTAATGAGAAACTGTAGAACAGACTCGGTTTATATCACAATACCTACATTTAGAGCCGGTTATTCATTCAGTCTAATGAGAAACTGTAGAACAGACTCGGTTTATATCACAATACCTACATTTAGAGTCGGTTATTCATTCAGCCTAATGAGAAACTGTAGAACAGACTCGGTTTATATCACAATACCTACATTTACAGTCGGCTATTCATTCAGCCTAATGAGAAACTGTAGAACAGACTCGGTTTATATCACAATACCTACATTTAGAGTCGGTTATTCATTCAGCCTAATGAGAAACTGTAGAACAGACTCGGTTTATATCACAATACCTACATTTAGAGTCAGTTATTCATTCAGCCTAATGAGAAACTGTAGAACAGACTCGGTTTATATCACAATACCTACATTTAGAGTCAGTTATTCATTCAGCCTAATGAGAAACTGTAGAACAGACTCAGTTTATATCACAATACCTACATTTAGAGTTTTTGATTGGATTTGCTGTGTAAATCCTGTACTTTCAATTACAAAGACACAGCCCAGCTCAGGAGCTCAGCATAATATTCAACATTGTGTAGCACCTCTAACCTGCAGTGAGTAATACTTTGATCAAAATCCCCAAGAAAGTGTGCTACAGTAATACGGTTTTATTTGAAGTCACTGTTGGTCAGTGTTATTGTAAGGATATAAGAATGTGGGACAGAGATATTTAGAGTAAAATGGCACAGTCTAAGTATTTATTTAATAATAGTTTGATTTTATATTCATACAGTGCAATTGACGGCATTTGTACATGAAAGGATGAGTCATTTTGTAATTCTCTATCATCTTTTTATGGGTCATTCTCCATTTGGATGGGAAACCATGTCCCAGAGGTTTCAGGGCTTAAAAGGACACGTAAACTATCAGGCCCAGCTCCAAAATGTATGATTTCTCTGATTTTTCTTTCTTTATTATCCTGTTTCATAGTCACCCTGCATCTGTACAAACAGCTCGTCACAAGGCCAATTTTCAGCATTTGAGAAACCATTTTCAATATAAAACAATACTTTTATTTAAGAGCTCCAACTCACAATCTGTGCAAAACAGGTTTACTTTTTATATCATTAACATTCTACTACATTTAAACAAATACAGGATGTATTTTATTGGAAAAATTCATTTGTCACAGAGGTTTTGGTCTCTGGTGTTATCAGGACTCATTCATTTTTCACAGTATTTTCAGCTTTATTAAACTGCTTCTTTGGGTCAAGGCTCGTTAGAGAGGAAATGTCTCGAGGCCTGAGAAAGCGAGTCACCCTCGCTCACTATATTTCATTAATTTAATAATGATTTTGCTCATCAGGCAGCTCAGAACATCTATGTGTCAACAGTGTTGTGAGCTTTAATGGCTGACTAATTACAATTTTCTTTATTTATTTTTAAATAATGCCAATTATTTTTGGATTTTTTGATTTTAAATCGTTGCCCAAGTTCACCTGATCAGCCAACGAGCCAGCTATTTTACAGAATCCTCAGTTTTAACCCGAATGTCTCTGGAGTCACCGTCACTGGTGTTACACCATATTCCTACAACACCAGTGACTGTAAAATATGTTTAGTAATAAGATCTCCTATTTACATATATGATAATAGGATATGTACGTGGACATATTACAATTCAGTTTTAATTTGAATTTAAAAAATATATATATATATATATATATATATATATAATTTTTAACAATTCACCTCAGCAGTGAGTTTATCACAATATACATTAAAGTCATATTCATGATTCAAATAAACATAAAAACAATAAAAAGTAACAAGAATTTCTTGGGTCCATATTTTTCCTTGACACCTTCACAGCCACCACAGAGACTCGTTAATATCATCAATTACATCATGAGCTCAATTTACTGAGCACTGATTGGTCAAACCAGGAGCTGCTTTTTAACTACATATAATACTGGACTTCCTCGAGGACAGGCTTGGAAATGGGTAAACAAACACACAAACATCCAGAATATATATATATATATATATATATATATATATATATATATATATATATATATATATGTATATATAAAATGTATGTGTTGCTAGACTGTCCTCTATGCTTTGTTGCTAAAAATGTGTAACATATGTAAAAGGTTTTGTTCTAGCAGGTATGATGTGCACATTCAGTATTTTGTCAGAGGTTTTGAATGTGGATCAGCCAATCAGACTTCAGAGCCGGAACGATGGAACTAAAGCAGTTTGTGAAAATATGATTTGTCTGTGTTTCTCCTGCAGAAACCTGTCGCGGAACCCCCTGACCACTCTTTCCTGGCAGCTTTTCCAGCATCTGCAGCTTATTGATCTGTAAGTGCACCTTGCTTTTGTTTGGCGTTCACTTTTAGCATCTGCTTCACTTTCCTTTATTGATTTTTCTCTAATACTGTTTCATATTATGCTCTCTTACATCACACACCTGCCGTTTGTTGTTGTTTACCTCACAGCAGCGTTTCACACCTCTGGTACTGTAGTCCACTTCATAAGATCGCTTAGCCGATGATCAAGTCTTTCTGGAGCTTCATCAGGAGTTTCAGAGCAGGAAAACATGAAAGTGTGCAGTTCAGGTGGAGCGCAGAATTTGATTGGGCAAATACTGGCTACTTTATATGGGCAAAAGTATTAGGACACCTACATATTACATCTACATGAGTTTTTATTAATCCAATTCTAAATCCATAGGCATTAAATTTTAAGTGTCTGTGGGAATTGGGGAACTGTGGGGATTTGTACCTGTTCATCCAAAAGAGCATTTGTGAGGTCAGACACTGATGTTGGACGAGAGGGTCTGGCTCACAGTCGCCGGTCTCGTTCATCCAAAAGGTGTCTGATGGGGTTGAGGTCAGGGCTCCACACCAAACTCACCCAGGCATGACTTTATGGAGCTGCTTTGTGCTCTGGTGCTCAGTGATGCTGGAACAGAAAAGGTTCTTCCCCAAACTGTTCCCACAAAGTTAGAAGTGTACAGTTGTCAAAAATGTCTTGGTCTGATGAAGGATTAAAATTCCCCTTCACTGGAAATTCCTTAGACCAACCCCTGAAAAACAACCCCATAGCATCATCCCTCCTCAGCCAAACTTTGACACAATGCTGTCAGGCAGATAACAAGGTTAACGAGATTAGGAGGGGTGTCCCAAAGTTTTGTCTATATAGTGTGGTTCAGCAAACAAGCCAATTCACTTTTACGGATGTAGAGGATCAGATGAGGCATGTTTAGCATCTAAAGTTTGCTTCTTTGGTTTTGCGCTGGAGTAGCGAGGCTGAAGTGCGGAAATGTCCAACTGCTACTACTGCATTGCGCTGTTGTCAGAACAAAACCTTACATCTCCAAAATGATAACTATACAGAAGAAAGAAAAAACATACTTTACTTTTAATGTAAGTCAATGGAACCAGATGGCTTTCTCAGCAATTTTGGGCCGTCTCTTTTGGTCGATTCATCATGAAGGTTTGATACAATCTAATGGACAGTAGGCTTTTTCAATTGATGTCAAAAACTGAAAAATGACAAAAATGGAGATATGAGGTTTTCTTCAGACAGCAGCAATTAGCTACATCTTTAAGATTAAAGACATCAAAAAAGAGCTCTGTACAACGATGCCATGGGAGAACCTGTCTTCTTTAGTAAAGACAGTGATTCTATATGGCACCATGAACATATATATACAACCTTTTAGAAAATGGTTCTACATAGCACCAAAAAGGGTTCTGTGATTTTGACAACCCTCTTATGATGGTTTCTTCAAGCATTCTTTAGTAAAAAAAATGATTCTGTATAGAACCATGAATACTGTATGATTTAAGGGTTACTTGCATCATTTAAAAGAATGTGGTGTTTATGGTTCTATATGGAACCTTTTCAAAGAGGGTTCTATATAGCACCAAAACGGGTTCTTCTTTTGTTGCAATATCAATCTTGTAACAGTAGAAGAAAGCTTCTGGTGCTTCATGGAATCCTTTTCAAAAAGGTACTACCTAGAACCATCTACAGCACATTCTCCATCAGTTTAAAGAACCCTTTCATGATGCAAAGAACCCTTTTAATTATGTGAAGTGTTCATGATTCTATATAGAGCTATTTTTACTGAAGAACCCTTGAAAAGTAAGTTTCTCTGGAACAGAGCGTTTCACACCAAACCGCTCTGAACGACTCTCTTTACATCTTAACCACTTAATTATGCAGATATTTAGAAAAGAAAAAAAAAAGAAAAACTGTTGTAAACTGTGTTAAAATAAACACATTCCTGTAAAGTTTTGTCATTTTTATTAATACAATTTAAGAGAAGACATTTCAGATCATTTGATATAACAACTGTACACAGTTTGAGGCAAGTGTGGTGATTACTGGGGGCAGTCGTGGGCTGGAGGTTAGGGAACTGGCCGTGTGACCGGTCACTCGCTGGTTCGATCCCCAGAGCTGACATTACATGACTGAGGTGTCCTTGAGCAAGACACCTAACCCCCAACCGCTCCCCAGGCGCTGCGGATAGGGCTGCCCACCGCTCCGGGCAAGTGTGCTCACTGCCCCCTAGTGTGTGTGTGTGTGTGCTCACTATATGTGGTGTATGTGGTGTTAATGTAGTTCTGAGTTTGATTTTTAAGAGTTTGATTTTCTTTGCTTTACACATTAAACATGCAGTTTTAAAGGGGTCAGGGGGTCTGGGGTCTGGGGCCACCCCAGATGCCAATCTGACATTCGTGCCATAGCATTGGCTTCCGTCTGGCTGTGGTGTATGTGGTGTTTCTCTTCATGGATGGCTTGAATGCAGAGGTACTTGTTATCTGCATTAACCTTGTAGCTCCAGTGCTGTAAATAAAGAAGCACACATGTCTCGGCTGATCCACCACATTCGGCGTAAGAGGGAAAATTGTGCAAATGTGCGAAAATGGAGTAAATTTGATTTTTTTTAGCCCCAGTGGAAGGAAACTTTTTCAGCTTTTCTCCACGTGACCCCTGGGCCTGTTGCTCTTTGAATCCCTTCACGTCTTAAAATATATAACTTCTAAGCTGTTTGAGCAGATTGGAAGGTCTTCAGACTCAAAGGTGTGGTGGTGTTGACGAAGTGAATCCGTTGGCCGTTTAGAGCTTTCTGAGGTTGTAAAAGCTGAGGAGAGAAGTTATTAGCTCAGCCCACCACCCAGCCTAAAATACCACACTCATATCTGCTGAGTACATGAGGCTTTCTGTGTGTGTGTGTGTGTGTGTGTGTGTGTGTGTGTCTGTGTGTGTGTGTGTGTGCGTGCGTGTGTGTGTGTTGATGGAGGAGTCTAAATGTGGTATTTTAAGGTCTGGAAGCGGGACATCTCCTAAGAGGAGCAGATCCATCTCCTCTGCTGGGTTAGCACGTCCTTTAGCGACTCTCCAAGGATAGAGGGATGCTGGGATGCGGTATGAGATGCATCTGATTTTCAGGGTCCTTACAGTAACGACAGGGGTGGCAGTTTACTGTACTGCCCAAGAACGCTCATCCTCAACAGCGAACACATGGAAATATGGAATTTTCTTCTTTTTTTTAATTTATTTATTTTATCTCGAATAATGTGCTGTGACTTTTTCACAGGCCACGTTATGTATGCATGCTTATTTATGAATTTTTGGACCAATATGGTAAACACTACCACGACCCTATCTGGATTAGACAGTTGATGAGGATGATGATGATGATGATGATGTTAGACAGTTAAAATGGTTAGCTTATTATACTGAGGCTTCAGTGACTGCATGTACTACAGAGCAAACAGTCTGTTGTCTAGACCTGCCGGCGGGTCCTCATTTAAGAGGTTAAATTCAGCGCATTATCAGTGACAGTGCATTAAAATATGCAGACATGTTCTTTGTAGAGGAGCAGTTCACTTATTTAAACTTTGGTGTATGACTGTATACCGAAAAGCACTTTCAAGTCAAGTCAGGCAGCCAGTACAAGCACACAGTGAGAAGCATTCCTTCAGGATCAACACAGGAACACGAGTGCGAGACAGTGCAATAAACACAGTGCAGACAGTTACAGTACAGTAAATAAATAAATATGAAAGACAGTAAATACAGAAAACAAAATACGGTACTGAGAGTGTGGAGCTGCACAAAGGAGGATGGAACATGACGTTTCAGCAGCATCACAGCCTATATGAGCATGGTTGGGATAGTGTAGTGGGTAACACCTCTGCCTTCTACACTGTAGCCTGGGGTTCAATCCCCCACCTGGGTAAGCCCTCTACGCTATACCAATAAGAGTCCTTGGGCAAGACTCCTAACACCGCCTTGGCCTACCTGTGTAAAAATGATCAAATTGTAAGTCGCTCTGGATAACAGCGTCAGCCAAAATGCCATAAATGTAAATGTAAATGCCATAACAGTCACCAACATAGCAACCAGAGCAGCAGGATACAGTGTTTGATTGATGCCGTAAATCTAGCAGCTAACATTGTTAAAGTGAAGTAAAATGGGTGGAAAAAAAGTGGAAAAGTGTTCAGTGAAGCACAGTAACTGTATTTATATGGTGTTCCATAATTAGATTTTTTTATCATTTCTATGGATTTTTTACCTTTTAATGTAAATTTTAATATTTTCTTATTTATTTGTTATTTTATCCATTATTATCCAGGTTCGACTTCTTATTTAAATTATTATTGTTTTATTAATATTTGTCATTTTAATAAATGTGTTTATTTTTTTATCTTCACTTTATTTTGATTTGATTTTATTAACCTTTACATCTTATGTATGATTTCGTTTCTATTTTATTATTTTTTATTATATTTCTCTGTATTTTTATTATTAACGTTCTCCGAGACTAAATAAATGTTGCTTTATTGATTGATGGGTTTGGAACTGTAAGACGTGGGGAATGAGTTAGCCCCATATTGTTATGCACTCTAAGTCATTGTAATTTTAATGCTATAAAGTTTGGTCAGTAGGGGGAGCAGTGAGAAAACCCCTTCACCTTAAGCTCCGCCTACAAGCACAGTCAAAAAGGCCTTGAGGCGGTCATAATTTTCTGGAGTATTATCTCCATTATATTAGTTAAAGAGTTCATTATCTAGGAATCTCAAGATAGCAAATTTGATATCTTGGGGGAAATTAGTTGACTATCTTGTAACCTCAAGATAAAGTTATTAAATTGAGATTGCGAGTTAACTATCTTGTGATTTCAAGGTACCAAAATTGTTACATTGAGATAACAAATGAACTGTCCTGTAATCTCAAGATAACAAAGCTGTTATCTTAAAATCATATTCACTGTCTTTTGATTTCAAGGTAACTATCTCGAGATTACAAAGTTGTTGCCTTGAAATAATAAGTAAACCATCTTGTGATATCAAGATAAATATTTCGCGATAAGTTATCTTGAAATAACGAGCAAATTATCCTGTGATCTCAAGACAACTATCTCAAGATGATGGTTATCTTGAAATAATAAGATAACTATCTTAAGACCTCAGAGAAACAAAGTTGTTTCCTAGAGATAATGAGTTAATTAACTTACAATCTCAAAAAAAAATTGTTATTATATTGAGATCACAAGATAATTTACTCATTATCTCAAGATAATCTAGAAAATGATAGCAACAGCCCAAGGCCTCTCCAGACTTCTATAATGAGTCGCTGAATGATGTTTTTTTTTGTTTGTGTCTTGTGGCTCCCCATCAAAACATCTGCATAAATTAGGGTGTGCTTTATGTAAATGAGATGTAAAGGAGGTGCTGGTGGGCTGGAGCTTGATTTCACGCACCAAAGCTGATTGCTGTTAAATCTCTGTTCCAACAAAACTGTCATCAATCAGACGCACAGTCGTTTGTATGTAATTAAAGACGACAGCCAAGTCTGCGCTCTTTGATGAATAAGGACTAATGAACTTAATATTTTTACGTCTGCCACAAATGTTACTTTTTGAGGCCACTGTTTATAATATAAAGCATATAGGATATAATATAGTGTTTGAGTGCATGTGTGGGTGTGATGATTCCTTCAAAATAACCAAAAGGCCAGTGTCTGCGTCCCTCCAGATATCGTCATTATAATTCACGCTTTTTTTCATTCTAAAAGCTCTTGTGAAGAGCCCAGACTGCTTCAAGGATGAAGCCAATCATGACACATTTCAGAGCGTTTATGAAGCTGTCTGCTCTGGGTGATGGGCTGTTAGGCGGGTTGAGGAAATGAGAACATGTTGAACCTCTCAGTGTGAGAGGAGCATCTGCACACATAAAGCAGGGCTGAAGAGCTGGAGGCTCTTTTATTTCCTGATGGATATCAGCGTCAAATGGATGCAGAATATTTGCTGGATTGAAGACTTCGGGATCTCCTTCTTTATGTATGAGGGCTGCACCATATGGAGAAAATTCCAGACAGTGATTATGGTCCTATATGGGGTGATTTTGATATACGTTGCAATGTATAAAGACGTTTGATGTTTGAATGTGTATGTGCTGAGTAACCAGCGCAAGAGCCGAATAAAACCAACAGTAATTTTAAAGTGGCCCAAATTTGATTCTCTCACCAAATCTGATTATCGTTTAAATGTGATCTGTATGCGACAGTCTGAACAGATCAGCTCCTAAACCGACCCGCATGCACAGAGAACAGAGCTTCACGTGTCTCGTCCAGAGGTAAACAGTCACGACGGCCAGTGAACGCCAGTCGCTCCCGGAGCTTGAGTTTCATCTTCACCAGCATCACAGGAGCGATTATAGTTCCAGTGGTTCACAGCTGGGCAAATCACCCAGAGTTCACCGTAAAAAAGGCACATGTATTCGGACACGGTCACTTCTCTGGATTCTTTAAGCCGTTCTCGGACGCTGCGGCCTTGGCCTCCTCCAGCCGCGCTCAGCCTTTTCGTTCTGAACCTCTTCAAACTTGCGGCTGTGATGAGTCTCTTCTCATTTTTTGGTATAAAAACAACAGCCTAAATGTTTTTGAGTCTCAGCAGAGAAATTATGACGAATGCTGAGTTGGACTGACATAAAAGTCACATGAATTCCGATCTGGCTGTTCAGGCTGAGTCGCATCGTCGCAGATCGGATACGGATCGGATCTCACTACCACATATGAAAGCGTCTCAGATCGGAACTGAAAATGTCAGATGCAGTGCGTTTATCTGTTCACACGGACACACATCTGTGAAAAAGATCGGATTTGGGCCTCTTTTACCTGCCGTGTAAGCGTAGCCTATGTTCTAGTTTCATTACCATTTAAATGCTTCGTCAAGTGCATCAGTGCAGGCCTGGTATTTCTGTCCGTTTCTCTCTTTAACTCAGAAGTGAAAAGTGCAGATTTCAGAAAGTTTTGATGGCTGAAATGTTGGCGAATCTCCACGCAGAATAATTTTTATGCTCGTTAGCCTGGAGCAGTGTACGTGTAGAGCTGTACTGCGTCAGAGTTCTGGTCCAGGGCCAGACGCTCTGTCCAGTCCAGTGTATTCATGAGGATTTAAGTGGAAGACACTGATCCCAGTCGGAGTATTCACAGTGAAGAGACCAGCCAGGATTAGCCGGCCTGCTGCGGCCCTTCAGACGACTTATCCTGAGTTTCACTGAGGGGATACGGCAATCCTGCTCTGCTAAAACAAACTGCATTACGGAGAGAGAGAGAGAGAGAGAGAGAGAGAGAGAGAGAGAGAGAGAGAGAGAGAGAGAGAGAGAGAGAGAGAGAGAGAAAGGGAGAGAGAGAGAGAGAAAGACAGAGAGAGAGAGAGAGAAAGAAAGGGAGAGAGAGAGAGAGAAAGACAGAGAGAGAGAGGGAGAGGTGAGAGAGAGAGAGAGAAAGACAGAGACAGAGAGAGAAAGAGAGAGAAAGACAGAGATAGAGACAGAGACAGAAAGAGAGAGAGAGACAGAAACAGAGACAGACAGACAGAGAGAGAGAGGGGGAGATAGAGACAGAGAAAGAAAGGGAGAGAGAGAGGGAGAAAGAGAGAGAGAGAGAGACAGAGACAGAAAGAGAGGGAGAGAGAATGTAATGATGTCAAGCTTGTCACAAGCCTTTTGACTGCTGTATAGAACCCTTTTCAAAAAGGATGCATGTAGAACCATCTACTGCTGTTCTCCACCAATCTGAAGAACCTTTTCATGATGTAAAGGACCCCTTAATTATGCAAAGGGTTCTCTGAGTGTTCATGATTCTATATAGAACCAATATCTTTACTAAAGAACCCTTTAAGAACCATAGTTTTAATAGTACATATTCGAAGCACCTCGCTTTGCACTCTTAAAGATGTGTTTTCATGGGTTCTTTAGTAAAGAACAGGGTTCTATATAGAACTATGAACACTTTAAGACACATTTGTATGCTTAAATGGTTCTTTCGATTAATGGAGAATGTTGAATGTGGCTCTATATAGAACCTTTTTGAAAAGGGTTGTAAATAGCACCAAAAAGGGTTCTGCTATTCTTACAATAACAAGCTTGTCACAATTGAAGAACCCTTTTGAGTGATATATAGAACCTTTTCCAAAAGATTCTCTATATAGAGAATCATGTTTCTGCAAGTTCTCCATCAATCTGAAGAACCCTTTTATGATGCAATAAACCCTTTAATTATGCAAAGGGTTCACTGAGTGTTGATGGTTCTAGAAAAACACTTTTTTACTAAAGAACTCATGAACAGATGGTTCTTTAGAGAAGACTGTAGTTCTATATAGAACAATTTTCATGTGTAAATGGTTCTTTCCATAGTGAAATCCTTTAGATTGATGGAGAATGTGTTGAATGTGGTTCTATGTGGAAACTTAAAACGGGTTCTTTATAGCACCAAAAAGGGTCCTGCTATCGTTATAATGCCAGCTTGATCACAGAGAAACTCTCAGCACACAATGTGGGTGTTTCCAATAAAGTGGCCAGTAAGCAGAAGTTCAAGGTACCAGGTTTCTAATAAACTGTTTATATTATGAAATATTTGATAACATTCTGGTACCACTTTAAAATGAGACTGTGTAAAATGTGTTTATTAATGGCTACTAACTAAGTTATAAGCACCTTAAAATCAGTAATAAGCCGTTAGAACACAAATAAAAAGGGTAGCAGTGATTCGCCGGTCATTTGCCCAATAATGTGCCCTCATTTATTAATACTTTTAAACCTCGTATTTTGATGTTTACTGATCTTCTTCAGTCAGCATCAAACCTGTCCGCTTCATCGCATTCATATTCATCAGTTATAACATCGTTTTGCCCTTATTAATGTGTTATAACTGCTTGTTAATGAATTGTGACGTTTATGAGCTAAGAACCATTAAGAAATGACTTTTAAACCATTCATAAACGCTTTATAAGGTTCGTCTTATTTTGAAGTGGTGCTGAAATTCCAGTTGTGAAGAGAACCAAAGGGAGAAACTGAGGGACAGAGCTGAGTCATTTATGGAGTTGAACCAAAGCCTCGTTTTCTGCTGCTTAAGCTGATCGAGAACATCCTGAGCGAATGCATTCACATCACCGTGTTCTCTCACACACGCTGTAATTTCCATCTGCTTTCACTGCAGAGGAGGAAAGAAATGCTGCCCTCACAGTGGAGGAGTGCAGAGAGAGAGAGGGAAAACAGCCCTGAAGGGAAGAGCGAAAGAGTAAAGAGGGAAAATGCTGAAATCAGATCACCGTCCTGCTGCACTGGCCCGACTGAATGGCCATAATTAGGGCCCCTTTCAGGGCGGATGGTGTTGCTATGTGCTTTTCTGTCTCTGTGCCTCAGGAAGATAAACACAAGCCCTCCCTATTTATGCATTTCTTTTTGTTCTACCATTGAACGATTGTGAGAGAATCCAGAAGGTGGACGTCTCTAAAGTGCTGATTCTGTTTGACTGTTTTCCAGAAAGTTGTCATTTTAAGAGGAAGCTCCTGAAACGGTCTTGTCTCTTTTGGATTAAGGAGCGTTTTAAGCTTTTTCATTTGTTGAACTGTAATGTACAGAGGTTGTGTTGGATCATCTATATATATATGTGTGTGTGTGTGTGTGTGTGTGTGTGTGTGTGTGTGTGTGTGTGGAAATGTCTGTTGCTCTTTACATTGTGTGTAAAATTCATGATGAATGGTCCATAAGAACTGTCCTAAAGTGATTTGGAAAGACGTCTGGTTCCATTGACTTCCATTAAAAGTAAAGTTTTTTTCCTACTCCTGTAAAGTTACCATTCTGGAGACAACAGCAATATATATATATATAAATGATTGGAATTTCTGACAATATGGAATGAAACTCTGAATATATTGAATGTAACTTAAGAATATTCAGACTTTCTTTACATATTCTCAAGTAAAGGTAGATAGACAGACAGCTAGATAGGTAAATAATTTTACCTGCAATTTTACAGGAGACGGCAAATATATTCTTTCATTTTAATATTTTTTCCCCAAGTAATTTTTCACCATTTATTTTAGTTCATTCATTATACATACAACAATGTAAAGGGCAACAGGCATTTTCAAATTATGTCAAAAAATAAAAAACAGTAAAAATTGACATATGAGATATGAGGTTTGGTTCGGAGATATATATATAATATTACAATTATACAATTGATTATTTTAATCTTTGGACAACTCTTAAATGTGTGTGGCATGTCACATATGCCTGCAGAACTATTTCATTGCAGTCATTGCTATTTTGGACACCTCACTCCTAATAATGAGCTGGGGGTGAAAGCATCTGTATGAAGAGTGTTTGTGAGTGAAACAGTGAAACAGGCTGTTTCTTCACCAAACCATCAAACCAAACCATCAGGATTTGTGTATTTTTGATGCTGTCTGCTGATTAGATTCCTTTTAATCTGCTTTTTTATTCCGGTGATTTCATAATATCCCCCAAGGATTCCCACCTAATGAGCTCTAATGGATGGCAAACGAATGATCGTTTCTTCTGTAAATAATCTCAGCCTCAGCATTTTGCGTATAATGTTTAGTCCAGGAGTGAAGCTCAGCCTGGCTTAGTGGATTCAGTCAGTGTTGTGGGGGCGTTTGCAGGGTAGAGAATGGCAAAATCTGCCGTTTCTGCTCCGAGGACGATGATATGATATACAAGCCTATTTACGGTAGGAGTACAAAAGGCCATTGGCTGTGGTCTGCGGCCTCAGACGGATCAGGGGCTGCTGGGTAACAGAGGCGGAGCTCCATCAATGCATTTCCTTCTGTTGACCTTTTACTAATCCCGGCCTCTGTATACAAGCCTCGACACATACACGGCTCACTGTGAGCGGGATAACGCCGCTTAAAAAGCTTTGAAAGAGTCACTGAGAGACCAAGGAAAATCTGGGCTTAAACTTTAAATGAAGTCTTCAGAACAGCTTATGTCCTTTCTGTTATCACCTCGAAATGATTGACTATAATTTTAACGTAATTCTTTTTTTTCCCCGAATGTTTATTGGGTTGATATCAAGAAAATTTCTAAATGGGGATGTAACTATATTCCTGTGTTAGATGTCTTTGTAATTTATGCAATGTGTATTAAAGATAATGGTCATTTTTGTGAAAAATGGAAAAAAGAATTAGCATATATTTTATAATCGTTTATCATGTATTTGTATTGCTTGATTTTTTTCATATAATTGCTTTCACTTTTCAAGACCAAGCTTAAGTAAAGTGAAACAGTGCAGGTCCATGTGAGTGCAGAGCTTGGACTGCTGGGATTTGTTCTGTCTGTATAAAGACGAGCAGGATTAGTTGCACCAAGCCGGAGTTAGGACTAATTACGGAGCAGGTGGAGCTAATTAACCAAACCGAGCCAAAAGCAGTGATTCAAACCACCAATCCACCATTTTATTTACCAGGGCAGCAGACAGTGTCTGCTGGAGTTTCATTCTGAATACTTTCAATCCGATCAAATCACCTTTCTTGTCACATCACATTTACCTAAGTGCGGAGCCCCTTTGTGTGTAAGATAAATATATATATATATATATATATATATATATATATATATATATATATATATATATATATATATATATATATACACACACACACACACACACATTGGACTCATATGTACACTCTTGCATAGAACCTGTGCCCTTGAAAACCCTGTTAGTTAAGTCATTCCCTGGTTTCAGTCTTACTGCTTCTAGTTTGTCAGTGCAAATGCAGTATGGTGTACCACAGGGCTCTGCTTTAGGGCCGCTGATGTTCTCCCTTGATTTACGGTCCCTACGATTCAAGGATTCAAGGATTCAAGGAGATTTTATTGTCATTCGCATCACATGGTACATGAGGTGGAACGAAATTAAGATCTCACGGTCCAGTTTACACCCAAGAGCTGTTATTAAAATAGATAAATAAATAGAAAGTACACAAGAGAGGGAGAGTAGGAAGTTAGCAGCAATATGAAGTCCAGAGTGCAAGTTGCTATAGCAGCATGATATTGACTTAGAGCAGTGGATAAAGTGTCTAGATAAAGTGTCTCAGTGCGGTTTAAAGTGACAGTGCCTGTAACAGTACTTGTTCTTGTAAGTGTCAATGCAGTGTGTTCAGTTGGAATTTAGGAGCCTTACAGCTTCTGGTATGAAGCTGTTTCTGAGTCTGGTTGTTTTGCACTTGATGCTCCGCAGCCTCCTGCCTGAGGGGAGCGGGACAAAAAGTGCATGTGCTGGGTGGGTGGGATCCTTCCTGATGCAGGTAGCCCTTTTCCTGCATCTGGAGGTGTAAATGTCTGTGGTGCTGGGGAGGCTGACTCCAGCAATCCTCTGTGCAGCCTTCACCACCCTCTGCAGTGCTTTCCTATCTGCAGCAGAGCAGCTTCCATGCCACACGTTGATGCTGGAGCACACGACGCTCTCCACCACACATCTGTAGAAGGAGGTGAGGACTGCCCTCCCGAGTCCAGCTCGTCTCAGCCTCCTGAGGAAGTAGAGCCGCTGATGTGCCTTCCTGACCAGAGTGGAAGTGTTGTTGCTCCAGGTGAGGTTGCTGCTCAGGTGCACACCCAAGTACCTGTAGCTGTCGACCACTTCCACCTCAGAACCTCCAATGTGCAGAGGGAGGTGGTCATGATGGCCCCTTCTGAAGTCCACAATCATCTCCTTCGTCTTCTTTACGTTGATGCAGAGGTTGTTTTCTCTGCACCAACCCTCCAGGTGTTCCACCTCCTGCCTGTAGTTGGACTCATCTCTGTTTGTGATGCATCCAACCACTGCTGTGTCGTCCGCAAACTTCACAATATGACAGCCTGGATGGATAGGTGAGCAGTCATATGTAAGCAGTGTAAACAGGAGGGGGCTCAACACACAGCCCTGAGGGGAGCCAGTGCTGAGGGTTATGGTGGGGGAGGAGATGTTGTGGATCCTCACAGACTGCGGCCTGTTGGTCAGGAAGTCTAGGACCCAGTGCATAATCCATAAACATATTGTGGCCTTTCATTTATATGCTGATGATGCTCAGATATGTGAGCCGGCTCAACCAGATTCGCTGACATAGTTGCATATAACAGGCGTTTATGTTAAAGGCATTAGAGCAGATTTCAGACTTCAGCAGGCGGAAGTCTCTGGTCATCCAGGCTTGAAGTTAGGCTGCAGATTTTATACTTATCCTTAAAAATCATTGTGTAACACTGCATGCTAGTTTACCCTTTGAGTCTCATATCAATAATATCTATACAACATCTACTGAATAATAAGACTTGGTATGTCATAAGCCTGGGATTTTTAGGGGTTAAAGCTCTTAATGGGAGTTTGGGCATCTTATAGATCTGTTGAAGTGCTCAGGCCACTTAGCTCAGCTGAAGCTCTCTGCAGTTCTAAGGTCTCTCACAGCTCAGTTGGTGGAAGCTCCTTTTCTTATATAGCTCCTACAATCTGGAATTGCTTGATACAAGTAAGAATACACTCTTGAAGATTATATTCACATGTTGTGAAAGCTCCTTATCAACCACACTTGACTGAGCTTGCTGATTTTGGAAAAGGTTGCTGGTCTATTCAGGTCAACTGAGGACGCAGGACTGTTAGCTCGTGTTTTGGATATGTAGTAACATTCCTATAGGTCTCGCAGGGGATGTAAGATTATTTTTGTAGGGCAAAACGTTTGTCTTCATACCTTAATAGTTGACTGCATATCTCCAGAGGAACAGTTTTCCAAAATGCCATAGAGACAATCGGCTTGGACACAGGGTGCCGATGGTGAACTATCATGACATGATAGCAGACGTCTAGGAGGGAACTCGCAGACTTCAGTGCCTTTATATTCAACACAATCAGACTCTATGTCCTTATGAGGCAGTAGAATCAGACTCTATGCCCTCATGAGGCAGTAGAATCAGACTCTATGCCCTCATGAGGCAGTAGAATCAGACTCATTGCCCTCATGAGGCAGTAGAATCAGACTCTATGCCCTCATGTGACAGTAGAATCAGACTCTATGCCCTCATGTGACAGTAGAATCAGACTCTATGCCCTCATGAAGCAGTAGAATCAGACTCTATGCCCTTATGAGGCAGCAGAATCAGACTCTATGCCCTTATGAGGCAGCAGAATCAGACTCTATGCCCTTATGAGGCAGCAGAATCAGACTCTATGCCCTCATGTGACAGTAGAATCAGACTCTATGCCTTTATGAGGCAGTAGAATCAGACTCTATGCCCTCATGTGACAGTAGAATCAGACTCTATGCCTTTATGAGGCAGTAGAATCAGACTCTATGCCCTCATGAGGCAGTAGAATCAGACTCTATGCCATTACAAGGCAGTGGAATCAGACCCCATGCCATTCTAAAGCAGTACACTTCTTATCCATTAACCATACATGTGGTTTAATTAAGGTTGTGTGTGCAGAGCTGTAGTGTGATGGTCTGGTACTGTGTGAGGCAGACGTGCGGAGTTCTACGGTGGTAATGAAGGTGCTGTGGGTTGAAGTTCAGCAAAGTGAACATGCCTCTGACTCACAAAGCTCATTAATGAGAATCACCAGTGAAAACACTCGGCTTTTCATCACCTAATGTATCGTCTGAACATTACACAGATATTCTTCTGCTGTTCTCTGTAAGATCAAAGTGTTGTGAACAGGAAAACACATGCTCACACGCGCTCTGCCTGCTCCTCTCTCTCCACGCAGCGTTTGAGCCTAGCTGTGCAGAATAGCAGGGCATGTGCTTTGGTATTGATCGCCGGCCCAATGTAATCACTCACACAACATAAATACGAACGACTGTGCAAAACTAGTGAGGAACGCGACCGAGGCATCATGAAATGCTCTTGCTTTCAGAACGCCGTCTCCCGTATCAATCGTTATTCCGTATTTTCTCCTCAGACTAGTTATCGGCATTATTCCATCAATGGGCAGAAGCACTTATTTTCTTTCTTTCCCTGTTAGACCCACTACACATTAAGAGGCCCCATTATTTACCTTTTGCCTCATGCATTTTATATAAAGATGTTGTCCGGGGACTGAGACAGGCGATATATTCCTATGAAAAATGGATACCTAATGGAAAACTGAGCTAAGGCACGTGTGTATGTGTTGGCGGGTGGAAGGAATAGGGTAGCTGAGGGTGTTGAAGGTTATTGAGACCGTCTCCTCTTACCAGCTATGGTGCTCTCTTTGGCATTCGCATCACATACTGTGTATGAGTATTAGTGTGAACACACCTGTGACCTGTGTCAGGACACATTGTACCATTAAGGTATAACCACTGCTGATCTTCTGACCACACTGGATGATGACCACAGTGATATGCACATTGTCATTCTGGTTGCCATTGCCATGGGGCAGATATGTGTCTGATCTAGGAGCATAATAGGTTCTGGCTACTTCAGCCCTGTGTCAAAATATCCTTATAAAATGGGCAGTTCCGGGCCTAAAATCTAATTGGCTGAGCTGCGTTCAAAATCCACAATATACGCACACCTATGACCATCTGACAGTGACTGACCTGCTGTGCCACGGCATGAAAACCACCCTTGTGCTGTTAATGGAATAATCTTTGACTCTCATGCTGCTCACATGGAGCACTGAGTGTAGCGATGAAGTAAGAACCCACTTTTTGTTTAAACTCAGCAGCTGACAACTTATGTTCTTAACTAGAACCAGGCTGGTCAGCTAGCTAACAGGCTAAAAGGCAACAGCTTAATCAGCTCCGTCATTAATATCTCAGGCTTGAATTAAAGCACTTATGGTTTGACTTACTGTAAAACTGCAGTATAAAAGTCTAAAATATGTCACATGAATATCTCACACACTTCAAATGTTTGTCAGTTGTCGTGTCAAATTCAGACTGAATCCCAAACGGCTCTGTAGTCCTTAAATAGTGTTCTAGCTATGAAAGTTTGGAAATTCTAGCTTCTACAACCAAGCAGTGCATCATTTATGGAAAGTGGACGTGTCTGAGTCCCAAATGATTGTTTCTTAGCTGTATTTTGCTCTGTTGGGCTGCAGGATCCAGTATGTAATCCCCTAAGTAGTGCACTATGTAGGGAGCAGGAAGCTGTTTGGGATTCAGTCCCAGTGTGAGAAAAGCGGCACCGCTGGATTGGTGCAGAATAAAACTTGTGGTGGTGATTTGGTACCAAAAAGTGCTTATAAAGCGAAGGTGTTTGCATTAAACTTTGCTGTGATATCATACGTTCATTGTTATATGACAAAAAGTTGAGGATACCATATTCTAAAGGAATTACAGTTCTTGTGTTGTCTATTATTAATAGTAACTTACATAGGTCGCTGTTTTAATAAAGCAATAAGCCACTTGAGGCTGTGCATTACTGAGATTTTATCACAGGAAGGGTGTTCTTAGGCATGACATCGCCTCTCAAGGCTTATTGCTCTATTTAATGATGTGCAGGAGAGAGTAGGATCTAGCTTGGGTTTTACATGCATTGGATTACATTTGTGACTGAATTTGTAAATAAAGTATCTCTTCCAGTCTTTTTTAACAACAGCAAACTTGAGATGTTCATTCAGCTGAATTCAGTCGCAGCACCAATTCATAAAACAAAACGAACTAGTGCATTCAGTAAAAAACGGCAATAACAATATTAACCAAATATTAAATATCTGCCCTAATCGTCTGTCGACTGTCTGAGCCTGCAGAGCTCTACTTCACTCACTCTCTCTCTCTCTCTCTCTCTCTCTCTCTCTCTCTCTCTCTCTGTCTCTCTCTCTCTCTCTCTGTCTCTCTCTCTCTCTCTCTCTCTGTCTCTCTCTCTCTCTCTCTCTCTCTCTCTCTCTCTGTCTCTCTCTCTCTCTCTCTGTCTCTCTCTCTCTCTCTCTCTCTGTCTCTCTCTCTCTCTCTCTCTCTCTCTCTCTCTCTCTCTCTCTGTCTCTCTCTCTGTCTCTCTCTCTGTCTCTCTCTCTCTCTCTGTCTCTCTCTCTCTCTCTCTCTCTCTCTCTCTCTCTCTCTCTCTCTGTCTCTCTCTCTCTCTCTCTCTCTGTCTCTCTCTCTCTCTCTCTCTCTCTCTCTCTCTGTCTCTCTCTCTCTCTCTGCCTGACATACTACAGCTACATCTCCTGCTCCTGTGTGATACATATCAACACGTGTCATTTAAACTGCTGGACATGATTCAATTATGTAGTAACAGAATCTGACTTTGTGGCATAAGGCAATAATACCAGACTATGCACTTTAAAGTGAATATATTCAGATTTTATGACTTTTTAAGGGAAGAGTATACATATTTTTGCCATTACAAGGGAACATACTCAGATATTATGTCCTTCAAAGGAATATACGCAGACTTTATGCCATTATAAGGAAATATATTCAGACTTTATGCCCTTATAAGGGAATATAATCAGATGTTATGTCCTTATTACAGAATATACTCAAGCTTTATGGCCTTTAAAGGAATATAATCAGATTTTATGCCCATATAAGGGAATATATTCAGACTTTATGCCCTTATGAGCAAATATACTCAAACTTTATGCCCTTACAAAGGAATATATTCTGACTTTTTGCCCTTATAAGGAAATATACTCAGACTTTATGCGAATATAAGGAAATGTATTCAGATTTTATGCCGTTATAAGGGAATATAATCAGATATTATGTCCTTATAAAAGAATATGAGCAGGCTATATACCCTTATAAGTCAATCAAAGCCAATTCTATGCCACTGTAAGGGAAAATAGACTTATAAGGAAATACAATCAGACTCTTTGCCCCGATAAGACATTAGAATCATACTCTATCCCCTTATAAGGCAATGGAGTCAGATTCATATAGCTTCACATGGAAACGTATTTCTTTATAAAATAATAGAATACGCCTCTTATGGCATATTTGGTGTAAGTGAGGCTGTGAAGGCCATGAATTCTACCTGTTGTTTGGCGCGTTTGTCATGTAATTCATGCTGGTTGTGGCAGTCGTGGAGCTAAACGCCTAAAGAGATGGCAATTGCGAGCACAGCTGAAAATAATGAGGCATGCTAGGGGAGCCTCCCTCGTTGCTACCTGAGCTGCTTTCTCCGTTCTTTGCCTTCATTTGTCTCCATAAACGTCTGTTTGTCAGAGTATTTGTTCTGCTCCATGTTGGAGTTAGCTCTGAGTGGAATGCAATTTGTAACTTCTTGTTTTGGTGTGTTGGGGATTTTGCTAAACATTTTTTTTTCTTTTTCGCAATTGCATATGTGGCACTCTATTTGTTTGATTGATAATTAGATTCTTCTGACTTCTGGGACTTAAATATGTAATTATTGTATGATTAAACAAGGCTTTCTTGTGTGGGATTAGACTAACAATGCAGCAAAGCTGTGAGAATCTCTGTTAACATGATACCAAGCGTAGCAGGAAGGTAATGAGGACACAGTGACACAGCCATGGTGTCCTCCACATGGGGCTTATTGTCTTCACAAGGAGCCAGAATGTAGAGCCACACTTGCTGCATCAGCTTTATACACCATATGCATTCACTAATATGCTGCTGCATGAGCCGCGGTTAGTCCCACTGTTTCGTGCATGGATCTTACACTTTCTATATGGGTAAAGCTTTCTTTTACAGACCCGCGTTCTAGGTATTAACCAGATAGGTGTGGGGTACAAGCTCTAAAGTGCTAGGTGATTATTTGGGGTCACACAAAGGTGAATTCCAAGATTGTTGACTAAGTTACACTAAAATGCCCAAGACTTTCTAGATATTAACTGGTTTAGTCTGGGGTACAAACTCCAAAGTATAAAGTTTATACATATTTTGGGTAAAATTGGGTAAGTACTAAGGCTAAACTGACTAAAACATCCAACAGGTTCTAGTTAGTTAAGCTAAAGAGGAACATATGAAAGTATCTCGCATTTGGATAAAGATACAAATATACAGGATTTCACTGTAAAGCCACACATTTGTGCAGGAAAGTAAACGCTAAAGACTCAGATTATGGCCCAGATTTAGTTTCGGCTCTAGATTATAAACAGGTACATGCTGGATAAGAAATATTGTGTTTTCAAGTGTCTCTGTATCACCTTTATACCCCGTGGCACCTATGCGGAACCTTCAAACTTTCATAAATGCGAAGGTACAGTGAAATGCAGGGTTTTTGTTCTTGTTACACCAAATAATTACACAATTATGTAAGATAAATAACTAAAACTTCTTAGACATTTCAGCATTCTCAGCCCAGCTGTCTGTCTACTCACTCGCATTGTATCCAAAATGATTATACAGCATTTTGAGTTTGTACCTCACACTCACTCAGTTAATATCTAGAACCTTGTTTGACATTCCAGGGTAATAAAGTCTAATTGTCTTGGAACTCAGCATTGTGTTCATTAAAATGAATGCTATCTATCTAGCACACCTAACTGGTTAATATCTAGAACTTCATGTACATTACCTATATGTAGAGCAATGCATTCTGTGTGCCCATATGTACTCAGGCATACATGCATGCATGGCTAGTGTTCTATATAGGAGTTCTGTACAGCTAATGTCCTACATATTGGCTTTTCTCCCTCCTTGAATATTGAGGTCATTCACTTCACCAGTGATTGTCCTTGCTTGTACATACACACCACACTTTTCTCTGCTGAATATGCAAGAGAAATGCAGTGTATGGACATTATCAGCTCCTCGAAGACTCTTAGCTGCAGGTTTGACCTGACTACTGAATGAGTGACTTAGCAGGTTAGAGCCAGTTACAGCCAGTTATAGCAGTATAGTCTCTCATAGTGAGTTGCAGTAGATTACAGGAGGTTGCTGAATGTTTACAGCAGGTTACAGCCTGTTAGAGTCTGTTACAGGACACTGCAGTCTGTTATAGCAAGTTACAGGGGGTTTCAGTCTGTTACTGCACACTACAGTCTGTTATAGCAAGTTATGACAGGCTACAGTCTGTTACAGCATACTGCAATCTATTATAGTACACTAGTCTGTTATAGCAAGTTATAGCAGGTCAAAGTCTGTTACAGCACACTGGAGTCTATTATAGCACACTACAGTCTGTTATAGCAAGTTATGACAGGCTACAGTCTGTTACAGCACACTACAGTCTATTATAGCACAATAGTCTGTTATAGCAAGTTATAGCAGGTTAAAGTCTGTTACAGCACATTGCAGTCTGTTATAGCACACTACAGTCTGTTATAGCAAGTTATGACAGGCTACATTCTGTTACAGCACACTGCATTCTATTATAGCACAATAGTCTATTATAGCAAGTTATAGCAGGTCAAAGTCTGTTACAGCACACTGCAGTCTGTTATAGCAAGTGACAGCAGGCTGCACCCTGTTACTGTAGGTTATAGCCAGTTATTGCAGGTTATAGCTGCTGATTATAGCAGATTGTTGCAGGGTACAGCAAATTACAGCAAATCACAGCTGATGCCAGAAAGATACAGTTGGTTACATCAGATTATAGCCAGTTCTAACAGTTAACAGTGGGTTAAAAATGGTATATTCTTTTGATTTGGCATATGATGTTGTGGATCAGTATCAGCATATCCATTGGTTGCTGTAGACATTTATAGTTATGTATACAAGAAGGAGCGATCATTCCTGGGAATGTGTGATATGCTATAATAATTAGTTCATAGCAATTTGTTCACCACTGAAAGTACAAAGCCGGTGTACGACCTAATGTTATGCAGCAACAACAATATTGCATAGCACTTGCGCCATGTTGGGTATGTTATATGTATATATATATATATATATATATATATATATATATATATATATATATATATATATATATATATATATATATGTATGTATTGCTGCAAACTTTTAAGCAGTAGCTTCTTCAGCAAATGTTCACTGGCAATTAAACATAGTGTGTTAGATATGAAGAAAGCATGCACAGACTCAGGGTACCGCTACTACTACTAGCTGTATTGGCCAACCTGTCTTAACTGTCATTAGATTGGGATTATTTTTCTCCCACGCTGCTGGACTGTTTTCCCCTGGGTGTGTCTGAGTGAGTAGTTAATGGAAAGCCTCAGCCGTGAGAAGCACATTAGCCCAACACAGGGATTTCGCTAACTACAGTCTAACTCATTAGCCCATATGCACAGCTGACATTTAGCCGGCTAGTCTGGGGACACTCTTCCAGGAATGACCTGCGCGCTAACACGCACTGCTATTCATTTATATACAGACACCACACAAGGCCTATTCGGATGGGATTCGTTTTACATGGGGAGGTGGGTAAAGTCATTTTTAGCAGCTTTTCTTGGTCACTTTTAGTCCTATTTTTATCGATTGCACACTCACGCTTCGGGAAAGATTCCAGAGCCATTTAGCTTCCATGAAGGAGCTGTAGAAATAACCTCAGGGTGCATTAATCCTGTGCAAATGAACATGGCATCAAAAACACATCGCATTCTACGGAAGAGCATAAACCAGGCTGATATGTAACGTCACTCTCCTGCCTTACATGTACAACACAAAACATATAAAAATTATAGAACAAAATTTGATTCTATGCAATAATGTTGCCTGTTTTTATGAATTCCCAAGCCAGCGGTGATGCTAATGATGCACTATATTCACTTAGAGCAGACAGACAGATGGTTAGGGTCAACAAAATGATGCCAAGCTAAGTGTTTTGACAGTTTCTACTCTTTTCTGAAGTGGAGGTGGTGCCTAAATAGAGTAGCCACTCCCATTTTGGTTATGTATACTTATGTATTTGGGGGGCAATTGTGGGCTGGAGGTTAGGGAACTGGCCCAGTGTCCGGAAGGTTGCCGGTTCAATCCCCAGGGCCGACAGCACATGACTGAGGTGTCCTTGAGCAAGACACCTAACCCCCAACTGCTCCCCGGGCAACGTGCATAGGTGCTCACTGCCCCCTAGTGTGTGTGTCTATTCACTAGTGTGTATGTGGTGTTTCACTTCATGGATGGGTTAAATGTGGAGGTGGAATTTCCCCCGTTTGTGGGATTAATAAAGCATCACTTAACCAGACTCTATTTAATCAGACATTGCTTCACCAGTTTTTCCCCTTTTTCTTTATTTTAATATTTTATAACATCGCGGAAGTTACTTCATCTTGATTTTGTGTTATTGTTTGCTGTCTGGTGTCAACCAGAGGAGGCTTTTGAGTCTTGGTTCCTCTCAAGGTTTCCTCCCTTTTGCTTTAAGAGGGTTTTTTCCTGGCCACTGTCACCTTTGGTGACACTCATGGGGGCTCAGACACGCTATGCGACAATGCCGTTTATAAAAAGTGCTATATAAATAAACTTTGACTCAACTCCTGTGAATCAGATATAAACAGTCCTGCTGAAAATCCCATAGAAACCTTTTAGGGTTTCTGTTTGTTCTCAATGCACTGCAAAAACGAATATCTAGTCAAGAGAAATGATCTTAAATTTAGTGAACATATCCAGTACTTCCCATTTTAAGACGGTTGTGTACTTATTATAAGATTATCTTGCTCATTTCTAGACATTATTTATTTGTTTTAGGCAGTTCTATCATGTAAACTGATCTCACTATAGTGGCAGATGGTTTCACTGGTTTTGAGATAAATGTACCTAATAAAATCACTTAGTACGAGTAAAAATATCTAGAAATGAGATGGATAATCTTATAATAAGTGCACAACCATCTCAAAATGGGAGGTATTCGAAATATTGACTAGATTTAAGATCTTTTGACTCAACAAGAAACTAGTCAAACTGGCAGAAGTTAAATTATCTTAGATCAAACTTTCAACAATCTCAACAGGAGAAATATTAGATTATAGTAGACTGTCTTAGAATGTCTCTTGGCTTTTTTGATGGGTTGATATCACAATGTAAAGGATCCTAATGGTTGAACCATTGTTTAACCTAATGGTTAAATGAGTGAACCATGTCTGATCCTAATGGGATCTTAAAGGTATTTATGGGAAACTAGTATTCTCTACTGGAAGCCAGTTCCCAATGGGTTTAAATCCAAATGGTCTCTAACGGCAGAGATTACTGACGTCTTGTGGTAAACTGGCCTCTCCCACCTTCTCATGGAAAACTAATCCTGTCTGAATGGGGTTTAGGGCTGCTAATGCAAATCAGCTCTTCATTATAGTGAGCAGATATGTATTTGAGTGAGTTTTGCTAGTGGATCCTCGTTTCCATGCGCAATACATGTTGCCTTAATGACAGTCCAGTCGCCTCCAGCTCTCGTTTGAGGCTCTATCCTGATAAAAATTCACAATTTTTTTGCCTCCCAATCTTCACATGCACCGTCCTTTCTTTTCACTTGCTAATGCTAATGCAGCTGCTTGAGAGAAACAGAAACGCATGTTTAATGCATGGCTAACACACAGGGCTACGCTATGTTAGACTAAGTTATCCAGCTAGTCCCCATGCTAGGCAGTCCCATGTGCTTTCCTTCTCCTGCTGTTTCCCTCCTTGACCTTCCAGAATGCTAATTTGATGTTTTATTCATGTTTTGCCAGGATGATGAAATAGTTAAGCTGAGTCGGGCTCTAAATTAGCTCTTCCAGTTTTCCGTGAGGTGGACGCCACTTGTTTGTGAGATGCATGGTGATGCTAGTGGGTTGAGTACAGAGGCTCTGATTGAGGGAGAAAACCTGCCTTTCTTTTCTGTTCATTTAGCAGTTTTTTTTCTCCTTTGATCCGGATTCATCAAAGGCACAAAATGCACAGATGGACCACGAGACGGCCAGGTTACAGCGTCCTCGCAGAAAACACAGCGGAGAAGATTGTTTACGCCGTCCATCAAAAGATTGGGGACGCCTAGGTTTTAAAAAAGGAGCATGTTCTCTTACCGGCGTACGGTAACTTAACATATTGAAGAAGCCAGAGCAGCCAAACAAGCAGAACTCGGACGTTTCGGGTCTTTAAGCCTCTGTTTGGCCGAAAGATTTATCCATATTTTGAAAGACTATTTAGGCAAAGGCATTCGTAGGAAGAAGCTAGGTCTGTCTTACAAAACCACTGCTGACCATGTATGCAGGAATATATTCATAATCAATCCGACAATCAACCTTTATTTAGTCTCGGAGAACATTGAGGATGCCCCTCGTTTACAGTGTTGCCGAGTTAGTACAGAGTAATAATAATAATAATACATAAAAATATAATGGAAAATAATAACCGTAGGTTCTCTGGTGGTTCTGGATAGTAAATAAAATATCTGTATCTGTGTTGTAGTCATGGTGACCCCTGGTTCCCATCACCACCATTGTAAGGAATTCAGAGCCATTTCCCATCAGTTCAATCTGCATGGATTTGCTAAACCTTTGCTGATTTTCTAAATGCAACTTGAAAAAATGAAACATTTTTAATGCCTTTTTATGTTTTTTTGGGAAGTTTATTTATTTATTTATTTACTTTTTGTGTAAAGTCAGAGCTCTACAGGGTACAGCAAAAAGTAGAATTTTTTTATTTAATTATTATTATTTTTTTTTTTTTTGCATGTTTGTTTTAGACTCATTATTCTCCGCAATGCACTCATGCATTATTTCTCATACATTTTTTTAAAAATGGAAATAAAATGTGTATTTTAACTCTAAGTGAAGCACAACAAAATGTTTTTGTGGCACAGAAAAAAAAAAGAAAAATCTCAATTGTTGACCATGTGTTACAGTAATGACATAAAATCTCAAAAATACTGTGTTTTGTAGACTATTCCATAAATGCATGTCATAAAAATGGATTAAACTTAGAACAACATCAGCTTGCAGAATATGAAAGAAAAAAACAATATTTATATCAATAAGTGAAATTCGGCTACTAAAAAACGAACAAAAAAAAAGAACATAAAAATGCATAAAAGTTTCATTTTTTTCAAGCTGCGTTTAGAAAAACAGCAGAGATGTAAGAAGTCCATGCAGAGTGATCTGATGGGAAATGGCTCTGAATTCCTTACAGTGGTGGTGACGGGACCCAGAGGTCACCATGACTACAACACAGATACAGATATAGGGCAAAATCTTCTCCAGTTTATTTTAAACCTCATCTCTGATATAAAGCATTGAATTCATAACCAGTTGATGTAATAGTTTTCTGTGAGGGAGCTTTTAAAGGTGGTCGCCATGGGGGCTGGGACCCCGATTTTGCTGTGAAGCTGCTTTGTGTGATAACACCTGCTGTAAAAAGCACTATATAAATAAACTTTGACTTGACTTGACATCTGGTTCCTATCACTATCACTGTGAACAATTTGGACTCGGTTGTTTATATCTTAACCCTTTCAGCCTGTGAAGGTCTGTGTGATTGAGAGGTAACTGTGAAAATCCCAATATGAAAAGATCTCTCAGAGCTTTTGTTGCACTTCACACAGTTTCATAAATCCATGCAAATAAACAGTGGATTGTTGTTTTTCTTTTATTTGTCCCGGTTTTGCTGAGCATACTGTGTGGCCGTGTTTGCATAAAGATAAAACCTGTTCGTTATCTTTTTGCCATATCTTGTAATTGAGAGAGGTTATCTGGGCTGCATTCGACTGATGCGTGCAGAAACCAGCAGTGGTTTAGATTAGCATTCTCCAGCTGGCTGCACACCAGGTGGGAGATTTCCTGTAGGCAAAATTCTGTGTGATCTTAAAGCAGAGGAAACTCCCCCCTCCCCAGAGATTGGCCCCCTAACCCAGCCCCCCCAACCCCTCAACCTCCCCAACCCCTCAACCACCCCATAGCGATCAGCCTCAGCATCTTTGTCAGCCCTGCAGCGCTCCTGCCGGCTGGAAGCCCTTTTAGAGATGCAGAAAGCGAAGCAGAACAAAGGCGATTACTCCCGTCCCTGTGTTGTCTCAGAGGAGCAGGGCAGATAAGATGATAAAGCCAATTATCTTATAACACTGCAATAGAATAGCACGTTGGGCTGGCCGGGACACTTAGGCAGCAATTTTGCCTTTTGAAATTGTATAATTGAGCCAAATGCATAAGTGATGCTGGCTGGAGAACAAGGCTATGTGTAATGCAGAAATGCAAATAAACATGCTTTTTACTTTTTATATGGCATATATACTCCCTGGCCACAATATTGGAAACCCCCACCTTGTACGTCCAGATAGAGAATGCAGCCCATCTGTTAGTAAGAGCCATTTTTGTCCTTTCAACCAAAATCAAACCTTCTTGGGAGCCACAAAATGTTATGTCCATTTTACCACCTTGGCTGTAAATGTGTCTCAGCCACTTTTCTCACATCTCTGGCAGGAAACTTTTCCACAAAAGTGGAACAGTTTCTTTTTAAATGACTCGCAACTTTTGACTTTTTTTACGAGGCTGAAGTCGCTTCTCATTCGCCAGATTCTTATTTAAATTTTCCAGTTCCGCCTTAAATGGAAAAGTGTAATTGATGTGCCATTTAAGGTGGAACTGGAAAACTCGAAAAAGGAACAAACTGACAAACTAACTTCATCTTCGTGACTTTTTAGAGTTTGACAGTTTCTTGTTGCAGATTAAACGTATCAGGAAACCAATCAGTCCATTCGCCTCCAAATGATCAATGTTCGTCTTAAATCTCTCTCTTTGCCACTTCATTAGCTACTAGCTAGGTGAGACTGTTGTCTGTGTTGCTACGGTGACCAGCAGTCTGTGCTGATCTTCTGGGTTAAAGGGTGAATCCGCAGTTCTACATTAACTCCAGAGTTTAAGACCATTTACTGTTAAACTGTGTTGAAGATCAGCAGAGCTTTATTTTACTGTAAAGGAGGATGATTTTATTATTACCTACTAATCTGATTCAGCTGTGGCGCTGCAACAGGACAGCAAAAGAGCTGCATGTGGGATTTGGAGCCGCATGTTGCCGACCGCTGGTCTAGTACTTCATCAATGGTCTGTATCTCACCATAGAGATGCTCCTGTGGGTGGTACATCACAGTCAGCTTGACATGCTGAAAATGGTCCACCACCCAAACAATACTGAATCAGCAGTGGTCTCCAACCCTGGTCCTGAAGAGTTCCCTTCTCTCTCTACCTTAACTCTAATACATCTGATCCAGCCAATCAGGAACTTTGGAAGAGGCTGATTAGCTGGAGCAGGTGTTGCAAAATGTGGAGGGAACAAAAATCTGCGGGGAGGTGGATCTCCAGGACAAGGGTTGGAGTCCACTGCTCTACAGCAACTAATGGGCTACACCTTTGTAGTGAATCTATAATAATAATAATAATAATAAAACCTATAAAATCTCTTTTTATAGAGTCCAAAATCTCATATAACAAATATATTAGACAAAAATAAATCCATGATAAATATAAACAATAATTGAGAAGATAAAAAGGCAGGAACTTAATAAAAAATAATTATGTTTATTTATTAGTTATTTCATGTATTATTTAATTATTTAGCCTAGTTTTTTATTGATTCATTTCTTCTTCTTCTTCTTCTTCTTCTTCTTCTTCTTCTTCTTCTTCTGCTTCTTCTTCTTCTTATTATTATTATTATTATTATTATTTCTTATTTATTTACATATATTTAAAATGGTTCGTAGCTTGTAATGGAGATAATCTTATGTAGTTTCTGATTGGTATACTACTTTGTTCACCTGGTTTTGTTTTTGTTGTAGCATATTTTTGACAATCATCTGAGTCTTCATGTCACAATAATTAAGATTAAGATGAAGTGACCCTTATTAGTCCCACAACGGGGAAATTTCACCTCCCCATTTAACCCATCCGTGAAGTGAAACACCACATACACACTAGTGAGCACACACACTAGGGGGCAGTGAGCACACTTGCCCGGAGCGGTGGGCAGCCCAATCTGCAGCTCCCGGGGAGCAGTTGGGGGTTAGGTGTCTTGCTCAAGGACACCTCAGTCATGTGCTGTCGGCTCTGGGGATCGAACCGGCGACCTTCTGGTCACGAGGCTGGATCCCTAACCTCCAGCCCACGACTGCCCCCATCATAATAATAATAATAATAATAATAATAATAATAATAATAATCATAATAATCATAATAATAGTAGTAGTAGTAGTAGTAGTAGTAGTAGTAGTAGTAGTAAATATAGTTAAATCTTTAAATAGAGTCCAGAACCTCACAGAACTTTACAAATAAATTAGACAAAAAATAAATTGCAGTTAAACAAGTGAGAAGAACAGGAAACAGCTGGAACTGAAAAAATGTGAATTAAACAAATAGCAGAGAAGATATGTAGTAAATAATATTGATTAATAATGAAACAACATTAATAAGTGACAATAATTAAAATCTCTTGGCTACACCAGGTGCCAAAACCCATCGTAATAATAAATGAGTCAAACGGCCGCTTCCTGTCAAAGTATGCAGCTCTTGGCCAAGTCGAGGAACGAAACCTCTCAGACTCTCTGAGCACAGGCTGAGTTCTGGCCGGTGAGGCTGCTGTTTGTGGAGCTGCGTTGGTTCGGCGAGGATGATGCTGGAAGTGAGCAGGAGGCGCTGCCAAGCTCCCACACGCAGGAGAAGGTGTTGGAGGGCAGGTTTGGTGTGTTTGCCGGAGGGAGGTGTGAGTGTATGTGCTGTGTGTGGGTTTGACCTCGCGCCTTTCCGTCTGTCCAGAGAAGCAGCCATGATCATGAGCCCATATGTTCAACTAATCATCATCCGCCCATAGCAGCACACGCCCACTGGCACCTGCACAGCAGGACAGCAACCTACCTAAAGTGATGATTCAGCTTCATCGGTTTTAGAACATCAAAATCTATTCTAATTGATTTTAATAACCAGTAAACTATGCACTACCAAAGTCACCTTCTCAGCATATCTTTCAATTTAAAAAGGCTGAAAAGGTCCAGCCTGGTTTATAATATAGAAATGATCATATTACCATTTCAAATCGAATCAAAGGGTTTTGAAATTTTGATGCACTTGGTGGAATTGGAGATTCCAGGATGAGTTGATTCATTTAGTCAGGAATCACAGCTGAAATGATTCACCCTGAATCTGAAATTTCATAATGTGTTGATTCATTTCCAAGAATCATAACTGAGACATCTTGGTGAAATCTGATGTTTCTTGACGTCTTGAGTTGTTTCCAGAATATTCATAATTAAGCCGAATCTGTTCATGGTGTAATCTGATATTTAATGAAGCCCTGAATTGTGTCCAAGTGAATCAGAGCTATGATGCGTTCAAACAGTTCATTTACAGATATGCAGCTCGGCAGCAAAGCTCAGCGGGCTGCATATTTTGTTTATTTTGCCTGTTTTCAGACAAAGCGAGTGTTTTTGTTTTGACTAAAGTGGATGCCAGACACTAGAGGCAAATTTGGCACCAAAATTATCTGGACGAAGAGGGCCAGGAAAGGGCTACAGTCCAACTTCACAAAGCCAAATGTTCACATGCACAGGCTGGCACAGATGGAGCAGCTCCAGCCTCTCTCTCTCTTCCTCTCTCTTTCTCTTTCTCTCTCTCTCTCTCTTTCTCTCTTTTTCTCCCTCCCCCTCCCTCCCTCTCCCTCCCTCTCCCTCCCTCTCCCTCTCTCCCTCTCCCTCTCCCCCTCCCTCCCCCTCCCTCCCTCTCCCTCTCTCCCTCTTTCTCTTTCTCTCTCTCTCTCTCTTCCTCTCTCTTTCTCTCTCTCTCTCTCTCTCTCTCTCTCTCTTTTTCTCCCTCCCCCTCCCTCCCTCTCCCTCTCTCCCTCTTTCTCTTTCTCTCTCTCTCTCTCTCTCTTCCTCTCTCTTTCTCTTTCTCTCTCTCTCTCTCTCTTTCTCTCTTTTTCTCCCTCCCCCTCCCTCCCTCTCCCTCCCCCTCCCTCCCTCTCCCTCTCTCCCTCTCTTTCTCTCTCTCTCTTCCTCTCTCTTTCTCTTTCTCTATCACTCTCTCTTTCTCTTTCTCTCTCTCTCATTTTCTCTCTTTTTCTCCCTCCCCCTCCCTCCCTCTCTCCCTCTCTCTCTCCCTCTCCCTCTCCCCCTCCCTCCCCCTCCCTCCCTCTCCCTCTCTCCCTCTTTCTCTTTCTCTCTCTCCCTCTCTCCCTCTCTCTTTCTCTCTCTCCCTTTCTCTCTCTCTCTTCCTCTCTTCCTCCCTCCCTCTCTCTCTTTCTTTTTCTCTCCCTCTCCCTCTCGCTTTCTCTCCCTCTCTCTTTCTCTTTCTCTCTATTTTTCTCTCTCTCTCTTTCTCTTATATATGTTTTCCAGTCCTAGAAGCTGCTTTAGTATTTTCTTCTTCTGGCGATCCAAGTAATCCAAATCCATGCAGTTGTGTTGAGGTCTGGACTCTGGGGTGGTCAGTCCATCGTTCAGCTTCTTTGTTCGAT
This sequence comes from Pygocentrus nattereri, assembly GCF_015220715.1. Classification (NCBI taxonomy): domain Eukaryota; kingdom Metazoa; phylum Chordata; class Actinopteri; order Characiformes; family Serrasalmidae; genus Pygocentrus; species Pygocentrus nattereri. The sequence continues at coordinate 5,768,954 of NC_051218.1, forward strand.
GTGTCCATCTCCTTTTCTCAGTGAGGTTCTTCTTGATCAGCTACACATCCTTTCAGACCCACAGCACTGAGTGGTCTTCTCACAGTGGAAGGATGGACAGAAATGTTATATCATGATGACATGATTTTATATCCAATCTCCTAAGAAAAATCATTTAAACAAAAAAAATTTAATGACTTGTACTTAATGCCTGTTTTCACTGGAAATTGAATAATTGAAGGACAATCTAATTTTGCACAGTACTCTATATATATATATAAAACTTATATAAGAAAATCTTGTCACTGTTTATTGTTTTTACGTTTATCTGAATTATGAATATGACTTTATTCTAATGTATATTGCGAGAAACTCACCGCTGAGGTAAATCGTTTAAAAATTTGTTTAGATGCCTAAAACTTTCGCACAGCACTGTGTATGTATGCACTGTCTGTAAGCGCTGTGTTCTGCTGTGTTTTGGCAGGAGGCTGGAAGGGGTCATCTTTAACTGCAGTTGTGATATCCGCTGGATCCAGCTGTGGCAGCAGAAGGGCGAGGCTGGACTCCATAACCAGCAGCTGTTCTGCAACAATGGCTTCAGCAAGATCCCTCTGCAGCTCATGAACATCTCACAATGCGGTATTTCTTACTTTTAACGTCTTTACAAAACTGCTGCAGGCTGCAATACTGGCTCTAAATATAATATACACAACCCTTCAAACGTTTGGCAAGTACAGAGTTTAGAGCCATTGAAACTTTGCGTGTAATACTACAGCGAGCTGAATGTTAGGAAAGGTGATGTTTCCTGTAAGTGCTCTCATAATAACACCTTTTAAAATCAGTTATAACTGGAAAACAACAGCCGTTCACCCTGTTACACGTGTGCAAGTGCTTGAGAGGAAATATGCTGCTACTGCCAGATGCAGTTGTGAAATTACTTGAGCAGAAAGTTGATACACGTGTATTTCCATTAGCTTTACTACTGCAGTCCATCTGTAGTAGTGAATGCATCAGCAGTGTTTATGTTATAGTTAAGTGATACTTTATTAATCCCACAAACTTTATTAATCCCACCTCCGCGTTTAACCCATCCGTAAAGTGAAACACCACATACACACTAGTGAACACACACACAGTAGGAGCACACTTGCCCGGAGCGGTGGGCAGCCCTATCCACGGCGCCCATGGAGCAGTTGGGGGTTAGGTGTCTTGCTCAAGGACACCCCAGTCATGGACTGTCGGTCCTGGGGATCGAACCGGCAACCTTCTGGTCACAGGGCCAGATCCCTAACCTCCAGCCCACGACTGCCCCCATATATTGTAGGGGGCATTAGAGATCCATGATATAAAGTCAGGCTGGAGTTTTCAGTGTTGGCCTGTATTATTTGTTTTTCAAACAACAAGTTAAGCTGTGAACGTTTTACAACATAGCATTTGTTTCCTTGTGCGCGTAGTTGTATGTTTAGTTCTAGTGTTTGTTTGTTTGTTGATGCAAAGTGTTAATAAACATGCTGTATAATAAGCAAACACAGCTGCTGTGCAGTCAATGACTGTATTAATACTCAGTAAACTACTCTTTGCAAACTTTACACAGGTGATTATTAGGCTAATAAATAAATTAATTAATTAATTAATACAGTATTAAGAAGCATCAGTCAAAAATGCATCAATGTAGATCATTTTGCTTTGATAAAAATTTAATCAAATTTAATCTAATTTTCAAATTTGTAATAATTTCGATTCTTTTTATTGTCCGTTTTTCAATTGCCCATCGTATTTGTGCATTTTTTAAAAGGTACATCTGAAAAATATTGAGCAGAATTCGTTCGCAGTGAGTTTGGAGTCTCAAGATTCATTGACTTGTTTGCAACCTGTAATTGGTCAGAATTACAGTTATAATGAGGACAGAGGTTTCATTTCTCCCTGTTTCTGTTCGTGGTCATACAGATTTGCCAGAGATCAGTGTGACCCACAGTAATGTGACCATTACGGAGGGCGACAGGGTCACCATCACCTGCAACGGCTCGGGAGTTCCTGTGCCTGATGTGGACTGGAATGTTAATGGACTTCACTCCATCAACACACACCAGGTACACCAGACTGACCATCTTAATTCGGATCTGCTCTTAAAGGGAATTCCACCAATTTTGTGAAACTTTAGATCCTGTGATAGGAACCAGGGGTTGCCATGACAACAACGCAATTTTATTTACTATCAAAACCATCAGTGAACCTACACGAGTCTTCTGAGTTTATATGGAATGTTGATGATGGAAAATAGTGGAAAATCTGGAATAATGAGTTTCCTTTGGGAACTATTTTGCCTCAGAACACCCTGCATATTATGTCTCCCTCCACCATGAATGGAGTTGAAGTTCTCTAAACTATCATAAAACAGCGTCTCAGTCATCAGGCAGTGAATTCAGAAGCATTTCATCTAGGAACTTTCTGTGAAGGAGCTTTTAGAGGTTTACGTCTGGTTCCTATCACCACCACTGTGAATAATTCTAACCTATTAAATACGTATTTCATTAATTTTCCAAAATTTAGGATTATTTTTAAAGATCTTTTTACAGTAGACACTTCAGATCTTATAGACACTTACATTCAACACATGTTGTCTCACTCCTAATGTAATATATATGCCATCATGTCAAATATATTGCTAAGAATATAATGTGTTCGTTAGAGATGTTGATGTACAGTTTGTGTTTGCTTTTAAATAGTCCTTCATCAGTGGTCAGTATCTGACCACAGAGCTGCTCATTGCTGGATATTGGTGGGTGTTTCTAATATTGTGGCCACTGAGTGGAACGTATTCTCTTCTCCAGGCTATTCAGTATCCTCCGAATGTACATTCCATCAAACTAAGTCTGTTCAACGTCAGTAGAGATGACAATTTCTTCATGCTGACCTGCATTGCTGAGAACGTGGTGGGGATGACCAATGCATCTGTCACACTGTCTGTGCAGTGTAAGTGATTTTGCTTTGCATCTGTTGCTTCTTTCTTCTCTTTTCTTTCCTAAACTTTTCTGACAGAAGCAGTTTAGAAAGGGTGAGGAGCCCAAATGTCCGAATGAAATGTCACGTTAAAAACACAAAATTGAGTTTTCCTCACTCTCATAACTGCAAAACTACACTCTAAATTTCATATTAGATACTGAATAAATAATAGTAAATAACCGACTCTAAATGTAGGTATTGTGATATAAACCGAGTCTGTTCTACAGTTTCTCATTAGACTGAATGAATAACCGACTCTAAATGTAGGTATTGTGATATAAACCGAGTCAGTTCTACAGTTTCTCATTAGGCTGAATGAATAACCGACTCTAAATGTAGGTATTGTGATATAAACTGAGTCTGTTCTACAGTTTCTCATTAGGCTGAATGAATAACCGGCTCTAAATGTAGGTATTGTGATATAAACTGAGTCTGTTCTACAGTTTCTCATTAGGCTGAATGAATAACCGACTCTAAATGTAGGTATTGTGATATAAACCGAGTCTGTTCTACAGTTTCTCATTAGGCTGAATGAATAACCGACTCTAAATGTAGGTATTGTGATATAAACAGAGTCTGTTCTACAGTTTCTCATTAGGCTGAATGAATAACTGGCTCTAAATGTAGGTATTGTGATATAAACTGAGTCTGTTCTACAGTTTCTCATTAGGCTGAATGAATAACCGACTCTAAATGTAGGTATTGTGATATAAACCGAGTCTGTTCTACAGTTTCTCATTAGACTGAATGAATAACCGACTCTAAATGTAGGTATTGTGATATAAACCGAGTCTGTTCTACAGTTTCTCATTAGGCTGAATGAATAACCGACTCTAAATGTAGGTATTGTGATATAAACCGAGTCTGTTCTACAGTTTCTCATTAGGCTGAATGAATAACCGACTCTAAATGTAGGTATTGTGATATAAACCGAGTCTGTTCTACAGTTTCTCATTAGGCTGAATGACTCTTTACATCATCTAAAGAGTCATAAAAAAGAACAAATACACATATTTGTGAAGTGAAAGAGCGAAACTTAATTAGCTACTAATATTAGTTAGATCAGCAAGCCAGGGCTACTTTAGTGAGGCTGGACTGTAGGTCTGCCCTGCAGCTTAGGAGGAAAGTCATTTGTGTTTTTTACTGATCGGTGAGTGGGGACTCCTCTGTCTGGACTCAGAGAGAGATTTCATGCTCAGAAAGGCGAGCAGAGCCCAAGAGAGAGATTATACAGATTTATCACAACACTGTGTCGCTTAATGCTGCTGATTACTTTCTGCCTGGCTGAGGGACTCTACATGCAGAAAAATAGTGGAAATGGTCCATTTGGCCACTCAGGGTGTTGCCCCATGATAAACTCTCATGTTGTTCTTATGCTGCAACCTGTTTGATTGTTTGTTGTTTGTTTGTTTATGTAGTCCTTTTTGAAGCCCTACCTTATGAGGACCAAATGTGTTCATTTATTTTAAAAATACTAAATGTTTTTTAGTTTGTTTTTAAAAGGCTTAGAAAATTCTTATACCTACTAAAATTTCATTGCTGTCTGACAAAACTTTAGATCTAGGAAACTTTACATACTTTACATGTCTTTATTAGACCGCAGCGTTTCCATCGGCTGGAAACAATTACAGGGTAATGTGAGGCGGCTCTGTAGAAGCTGTATTTACATACACAATATAAAGATAACAGGCTACTAGCGGTGCTCTGTAGGTGACCCTGCCAGTCTGTAGTGACAGCAGAAAAACTGCAGAAAATCAGATTTTTTCTGTAACCCAATCAATGCATTTACAAACCCTTGAGTAATCAGATAATGGGGAAACTCACAGAAGAAAATGTGACGTAAAAGTAATGTAAAATTCAAACTTCATACTGTGGCTTTTTCTAAAACATCACACCACTTTACCTGAAAATATGAACCAACATCATCTAGAAGATGAAGCATATTTAAACCCTTCATTTCGTAAAGCATGTATTTGGTTTCAGTGCTGCTCCAAAAGTGTCTTGCTGCATCTCACGGTGATGCTGCTCGCGTATTTCCGGTACCGCCATCTGTTTTCACACATGCTCAGACTGAAAAATGAAAGAAATCAGAGTAAAGAGTTTACAGCACTGAGAAATCTGATTACTGAGCTAAAATCCAGCCTCTTTATCAGATTTCTAGACCTTCTAGATCTAAGAAATCAGAGTAAGCTGTTTACACGACCATCTGAATAATCAGATACCTGCAGACATCAGATTATGATCGGATTATGGAGTGCATGTAAACAAAACCCCACCATGAAAAACAGGCACAGAAAACTGTGTACCCTGCCCAGGATAGGGTCACCGGGACCTACTCCTGGAGCCAGGCCTGGGGTTAATGGTGGCCGGGTAGCACACGTAACCCAGCCGGTCTCAGCCCAAAGAGGCAACGTTGGGGGACCATGTGGGCACACCACCCACAAGGTCCAGCATGGGGGAGCGGTGCAGTGCTGCACAGGCAGTGGGAGATTGCAAGGGGGCCCTTGGCGGCCTAGACCCTTGCGGCAGAAACTGGCTCTTGGCATGTGGAATGTAACCTCACTGGGGGGGAAGGAGCCGGAGCTTGTGCGGGAGGTTGAGAGGTACCAAATAGATACCTCTGGAAACAAACTCCTTGATAGGGATTGGTCCCTCTCTTACTCAGGGGTTGCACAGGGTGAGAGGTGCCGGGCAGGAGTGGGGATACTCACGAGTCCCTGGCTGGCAGACATGCGGTTGGAGTTTGTCCCGGTGAATCGGAGAGAGGAAAACTCTGACTGTTGTGTGTGCTTATGCACCAAACAACAGGTCAGAGTATTTGGACTTCTTGGAGCGAGTGGTTGGGTTCTGGAAAGGGTCCTGCCTACAGACTCCATAGTCTTACTGGGGGACTTCAATGTTTATGTTGGCAATGACTGGGAGACCTGGAGAGGCAGGATTGGGAAGAACGGCCTGCCCAATCTAAACCCGAATGGTGAATTGTTATTGGACTTCTGTGTCATACATGGATTGTCCTTAATGAACACCAAGTTCGAGCACAAGAATATTCATAAGTGTACATGGTACAAGAGCTCCTTGGGTCAGAGGTCAATGATCGACTTTGTTGTCATTTCATCTGACTTGGGACTGTATGTTCTGGACACTCAGGTAAAGAGAGGTGCTGAGATGTCAACTGATCACCAACTGGTGGTGAGTTGGATTAGGTAGCAAGGAAAACTGAAAACTGATTAACAGACCCAGTAGGCCCAAGCAAATAGTGAAGGTGTGCTAGGAACAACTGTCGGAAGCCCCTGTTTGGAATGATTTCAACTCCAACCTCCAGGAGAGCTTTTCTCATGTCCCAGGGGAGGTAGGGGACATGGAGCCTGAATGGACCCTGTTCAAAACCTCCATTGTGGAAGCTGCCAGGCATAGCTGTGGCCAAAAGCTTGTGGGTGCCTGTCGGGGTGGTAACCCAAGAACCCACTGGTGGACATCAAGCTGAAGGAAGAGGTCTTTAGGGCCTGGATGGTCCAAAGGACTCCCGACTCTGCAGAGAGGTACCAACAGGCGAAGGTATCAGCTATAATGGTGGCAGAAGCAAAATCCAGGGCATGGATTCTCACAGGAGTCAGGCCTCTGGCGGGTCAAGCTGCATTTCCCTGGTGGAGGTCACTGAGGTAGTTGGCAAGCTCTTCAGTGGCAAGGCACCGGGGGTGGATGAGATTCATCCAGAGATGCTTAAGGCTCTGGATATTGTGGGGCTGTCGTGGATGACGCGCCTCAGCAATATTGCATGGACCTCAGGAACAGCAGACTGGGGTGGTGGTCCCCATTTTTAAAAAAGGGGACCAGAAGGTGTGTGCCCATTATTGAGGTATCACACTGCTCAGCCTCCCTGGGAAAGTCTATGCCAAGGTGCTGGAAAGGAGACTGCAACCAATAGTTGAACCTCAGATTGAGGAGAAACAATGCGGATTCCATCCTGGCCATGGAACAATGGACCAGCTTTTCACCCTCTTGCGGATTGGTGAGGGGGCATGGGAGTTTGCCAACCCAGTCTACATGTGTTTTGTGGATTTGGAGAAGGCTTACAACTGGGTTCCCTGACATATCTTGTGGGAGGTCCTCCGGAAGTATGGGGTACTGCGGCTACTACTCCGGGCCATCCAATCTCTGTACTCATGGAGTGAGAGCTGTGTTTGTATACTCAGCATTAAGTCGGACCCTTTCAGTGTTAGCGTTGGGCTCTGGCAGGGCACAACACCCTGTCTCCACTCCTGTTCGTGATATTCATGGACAGCGTGTCAAGGTGTAGCCGGGGTCAGGAGGGCATTATGTGTGGAGGCTGGAGGGTGGCATCTCTACCATTTGCAGATGTTGTTCTTTTGGCTGAATCACATGGATGCCTACAGAGCTCACTGGAATGGTTTGCAGCTGTTTACATCCCGACCCTCACCTATGGTCATGAACTGTGGGTAATGACCGAAAGAGATTGCGAATACAAGCAGCGGAAATAAGCTTTCTTCGCAGGGTGGCGGGCTACACTCTATTTGATAGGGTGTGGAGCTCAGCCATCCGGGAGGAGCTCGGAGTAGAGCCGCTACTCCTCCACATTGAGAGGAGCCAGCTGAGGTTTGGGCATCTGATTCAGATGCCTCCTGGATGCCTCCTGGTGCGGGTGTACCAGGAACGGCCTACCGGGATAAGATCCTGGGGTCGTCCTAGGACCCGCTGGAGGGATTACATCTCCAAATTGCCATGGGAGCGGCTTGGGGTCCCTGGGAATGAGCTGGAGGAAGTTGCGGGTGACAGGGTCATCAGGGATTCTTTGCTCTCCCAACTGCTACCGCGACCCTATCTGGATTAATCAGTTAACGATGATGATGATGATGTAAACACACTCACTGATGTTGGTTTCTATTGTTTGCACCTGCCCTTAGGGTGAAACGTTCCACTTCACTGATGTTTGTATTGAGGCATCAGTGGTCAGTGTATGCAGATAAAGCCGCTGCATTGTTGTTTTGAAGTTCCTCTTCAGTGTTTTGCATGTTTTGAAACTGATTACTCCACTGCGATTTATGAAAAATCATTTGAGCCACAGTCAGTCCATGATTTTTAATCATTTGAGCCACAGTCAGTCCATGATTTTTAATCATTTCAGCCACAGTCAGTTCATGATTTTTAATCATTTCAGCCACAGTCAGTCCATGATTTTTACAAACATGCTAATGTAAGAAAACAATTAAGGATTATATGCCGCACAGCAGCAATCAAAGGTCTGAAATCAAACCCCAGTGGCTTTCCAGGCCCAGTGTGCCACTCGGCATGAAACAGGCAATCAGACGTGTCTTTATTAGACCGCAGCGTTTCCATCGGCTGGATACAATTACAGGGTAATGTGAGGCGGCTCTGTGGAAGCTGTATTTACATTTATGGGGAATGGTGTTGTCCCACACTGATGTAATATAATTCTCTCCACACTCAATATCTATTGACTGGGAAAGATTTGCTGAGAGTTGCAAATACTGAGGAAAAAAAAGAGGAAGAGAATGAATCGGTCTCTTTCTTTCTCCCTGTCTCTCTTGAGTTGTCTATGAAGGGGCTATTGAGGTTTCAGCCTGATTTATGAGCCAGAGTCAGCATGACTCTGTCACTGCACACAAGCCAATTTCCTAAATCACACATGATCTCCACCTCCTGGACCTCCGCTGCACAAAGGCCGTCTTTGGGGATTGTGTCTGTGTGGAAAAAAGTGAACATTTAGCACATTTTTCTCTGAATATGGATCGGCCTGTGTGTCGCATATCTCTGTATTTGCCAGCTAGTGTTTCAATAACAAGGCCCAATCCTATTTCTTCTTTTTACCTCTACCCCTTGGTTTTGAGTGTCTCCTTGCCCCTTAGAACTGAGTTACAGCATTTAATGGTTGAGATCGTCCCTCTGAAATGGGACCCTCAAATAAAAAGAGCATCACTTCATTAACAGCTACTAGCGCTGCTCTGTAGGTGGCCCTGCCCGTCTGCAGTGACAGCAGAGGAGGGGAGATTTCAGCTCCTCACTGCTGGGCTTTAGTTACATTTAGGGGTCATAAGCCTTCAAAGAGGGGGGCAATTATTTATTATCACCCACCCCTAATTCTTCAGTGATATGAAGCTGAAGTCAGATATTCTCCAGCTTCTTGTTCAAATTTTCCCATTCCACCTTAAACCGAGCAGCAGCTCTGATGTCTGAGGTGCCAGAATGTAACTGCTGGACTATTTAAGGTGGAACGGGAAAGTTAGCTAGCTAGCTACAGAGACATCAGCAAACTACTAGTGATTGTCACAAAGAAAAAGGACCTTAATACACTGAAATGATATTAAACTAAGACAGTACAGTGGTTATCGTACTGTATTAACTGAGAAAATTTACATTTATGGGTTTCTTTGGTCTCTTATTCAGGATCTTGCTGTTTTTTTCTTTTTTCTCCTGGCGCTCAGTTTGGAGTCTCTCTGAAAAATCTCCGTTTGGAGGGCCATGTAGCCTTAACAGTCCACCCCATCCCTCTATCTCAACAAAAATCGAGACACCCTACCCCTATACGTGAACACGCAAAACGGAGGGGTAGGTCTAAGTGGTAGGGGCGAGGGGTGAAATGGGATTGGGTGTTGTGCAGTGAGGAGCTTGGACCAGTGATGTAGTCTAGTCTTAAACAGATGATATACTATGAAAAATAGCTGACAAAACACAGCAAGACAAGTACAGAGTGCTATCAGAGTGTTGATGGTCTGATGAACACATCTGATTCATGACATGTATTCCTATTAACTTCTAAGTCCCCAGGGTATATTCTGGTTTGTCCATTTGACTTTGTGACCAAATCATAAGGCGAATTATTCAGTAACTGCATTAAATTAATAGAATTATTTTATTTTATTTATTTATTTATTGTAAAAGCTCCCTCAAATGAACAGAACGTGTGTTTTATGATCTCCACATATCACTATATGCTTACAATTTACTGCTGAAAGCCAAAAATCTCCGACGCTCTTTGTGTTATTTTATTAAAGTGATGTTTCCAGAGCAGATCACTGAAGAGACGCCGTCTGTTTAGAGTTTAGAGCCCAGATTTGGGGAAAAACGGGTCGACTTTCAGTAGAAAAACAAAGTTCAGCTTCTTTTATTATAAGGGTTTAAAATGACGTCGCCATCTATTAGACTGGAGAGAAGAGCTACAGCCTCACATGACGCCCAGCTTCTGAATGGAGCTTATGGAATATGAACGTTATGAAGAACATGATGAAGTGCATTTTGGAACCACCGGTGGTCCCAAGGACCATAAGAGGCTACGTCATTTACATCTCAATGAAAGCAGTTTGTGAGACAAACTAAATAGAAATAGCGATAAATGCAACAATAACACTGAGAAATGACATTATTAACAGAGAAAAGCTCATTAAACTGAAGGAAAAGACACATTTCTGTCACCTTCAATGGTTGTTATTCGTTTGAGAAATTTAGTTGTGATATGCACGGCTGTTTGATTCCAGAAATTCCAATTCCAGTTGGAATCAATCGTCTCACTTCCAAGACTCGATTCTACACAGATTCTCTTAATTGTTGATCCACAAAATCAAGACATAAGCTTTTTGCAACACAATTTATTTTGTTTTTACCATAGTTACACAAAAATATAGCACATAAAATACTCTTTTATAAAAAAATAAATAAAATTTCACTTTGTTTTCCACTTTTCCATCACAGCTGATGTATTAGTATGTTCATTTGTGTGCTGTTGAAATGTTGCCTGTTCGATTGAGCATCTCTCTATCAGTCCAAATCTCTGGAGCCGGCAGATTCCCACATAGCTGGGATCGCCGAACTGACTCTCTTTGGGCTTCTGTCCACAGCGGTCAGTAGAGCGAGAGTGTTTTCTATGGTTGAAATATATGACGTTAAGATGCTAAAGACGCGTTGACCTTTTTCTTTCCTTTGGCAACTTCAAATCTCATTTTCTTTTATTTATATTTTTATTTTTGTTTTTTGATAAATCTTCCTAGCAATAATCACATCTATATCGAGTATCTGTAGAGGTTTCAAGCACATTTCTTACAAGTAAAATGATCTGCCAACATCATGAAAGAGATTTACTTTCTAAAATGACCTAATGATTACCTAATAAAAAATAGTCTAGAAATAAGTGAAATAATCGAAAATTAAGCTTATTAAGAAATATGAGATTTGTCGACTATCCATCCATCCATCCATTTTCCAAGCCGCTTCTCCGTCAGGGTCGCGGGGGGGAGCTGGAGCCTATCCCAGCAGTCTTCGGGCGGAAGGCAGGATACACTTTGGACAGGTCGCCAGTCCATCGCAGGGCAGACAGACAGACACAGACAGTCACTCACACACTCACACCTAGGGACAATTTAGCACACCCAATTGGCCTGACTGCATGTCTTTGGACTGTGGGAGGAAACCGGAGAACCCGGAGGAAGCCCACGCAGACACGGGGAGAACATGCAAACTCCACACAGAGAGGACCCCGGTCACCCGGCCGGGGAATCGAACCCAGGCCCTCCTTGCTGTGAGGCGACAGCGCTACCCACCACGCCACCGTGCCGCCGATTTGTCGACTATATTTAAGATAATTTTACTTGATAAAATACCATTTTTTGGATAAATATGTATTGAATTGCATTCTGTGTCGACCTTCATTTTTCCTTTTTGTTGTCTTTTTGTAAAACAAGAATGTTCAATGAACAATAACTTTTCCTCAAATTCAAACCATAGAAAAATAGCTTCTCTGCTACTTGCACACACAATTGTATCTGCACTTTCCACATAATTGAGAGAGAGTGAGAGTACATACACACTCACACACACACACACACACACACACACACACACACACACACATATATATATATATATATATATATACAGTGCACCATTTAACTCCCATCTGCTCATCATGTGCCAACAGCTCACTGTCCACAATTACGTCGCTGTAAACATGTCACACTTCAGACACATACAATATCCATCAGATAGCACATCTACTAAGACGTCATGGTCTCTCTCTCTCTCTCTCTCTCTCTCTCTCTTAATATATATATATATATATATATATATATATATATACACACACTGACAACATGTTAATAACTGTGACTTCTCAGTTATGCTAATCCTAGCGGTGGCTGAGTTACACATCTAATTGGACGTTTAAAAGTGAATGAGCTGCAGATGTGCTTTCAGATGGATGTCTTATGCGTCTGAAGTGCGACGCGTTTACAGCGGCGTAATTGTGGACAGTGAGCTGTTGGCACATGATGAGCAGATGGGAGTTAAACAGTGCACTCGTTTATGGGTGGCAGTTATTCCTGCTTCTGTTTTATCCCCTTCACCTCATCTTATGTGCCCTCAACCAAACCACTGTGCGTATGTCTCAGACACTCAGCTGGTCAGCCAGAAGCTTTTCAGGCTGCAGATGAGGTCACCCAAGTACCCAAGCTGACCACTCATTCAGTGGATTGTTGATCTATCCAACCAGTAAAGATTAAGAGTGTGGTGTATCCAGTAGAGAGGTCTCTGAGCTGATGAGGGAGATTCTAGGCTGATGAAGAGGCCTGTAAGGTGATGTGGACATGCTGGGAGTCTGTGAAAGTCTGGATAATGTTGAAAAATTCACTGGGATGATGCAGAGACATGTAGAGAGATGTAGACATGTGTAGGTGGTTGCTGAAGTCTGTGAAATGTTGATGAAGTCTGCAGGGTAATGTACAGATGTTCTAGAAGCTGTTTAGCACCTTGTTCACACTAGCCATAGAGTGCACTCCCGTGGTTGAGCTATTCCATTTTTTTTTCCTCTGGTAACTTTGATGGAATATATTTAGATGGAAAATGTATGATTTTCAAAACTGGACATCCACTTTCATAGCAGAGCAGTGGTGGGTAGTAGCTAGTTACATTCATTCAAGTACAGCCTGGTTTCCAAAAAAGTTGGGATGCTGTGCACAATGTAGATAAAAGCATATTGCAACTATTTGCAAATCATTAAAATCCTATATTTAATTGAAAATAGTAAAAATTTTAATTATATTTTAAGTAGATGTATGCCCATTTTGAATTTGATGCCAGTAACATGTTGCAAAACAGTCGGGACTGGGGGACCACAAAAGACTGGCCATTGTGTAATGCTAAAAGATCACCTGGTGGAACATCTCACAACTAATTAGGTTTATTGGCAACAGGTCTGTAACATGATTGGTTATTAAAAAAAGCATCCCAGAGAGTATCAGAAGTAAAGATGAGGAGAAGTTCGTCACTCTGTGAAAGACTGCACAATCAAATAGTTCAGGAATAGCTTTTCTTAAATAACTTGATTTCATCATCTATGAGACAATATATCAAGACATATATATCATATATATTTATGCTTGGGACAAGCCTTAAAAACTAATATTGGCTGGCAGTCATCTTTGTGCCCTCTGGTGGCACTACATTAAAAACAGACACTATTCTGTAGTGGATAGGCTCAACAGCACATCCAAAAATCACTGTTTGTGAACACAGTCTGTAGCTTCTTCCATAAATGCAAGTTAAAACTCTGCTGTATAAATAAATAAAACACATAAAAATGATCCAGAAACACTGCCACCTTAATGCTGACATTAAATTCTAAATGGGCAAATATTTTTCAAAAAACAGCAAAATTTCAATTAAATATAGGGTTTACGTAATGTTTTTATGTTGTTGCAACTTTTTTGAAAATTAGGTTGTACATGTACAAATCTGATGGATTTTTTGCTGTCCTAGTTATTTTCAGATCATAATACTTTTACTCAAGTGTACAGGACTATTTGATATGAAGAAAGCTTCAGCTGTCCATTTGATCTCGGCACAGCTGTTGTGAACAGGTGTGCATTGTTTTTCACAGCAGGGGGTTCTCACCCTCATTTTCACCCTCATTGCTCACTAGCCGCACAACAACATCCTGCACTGTAAAACAAAATACATAAATAAACGGTAAAAAGTTTGGCAGCAGGGGTAAAAAACACATTAATTAACAGCAAAAGTGTATCACTGTATCACAAAACCTCGTATCTTCTAAATGTTAACTTTACAGGAGAAGGACAAAACCTACTTTGCTCTTAATGTAAGTCAATAGAACCAGACGTTTTCCCCCAAGTCATGTTGGGTCAGTTCTTTTGGTCCATTCATTGTGAAATTTACATACAGTGTAAAGAGCAAGAGGCATTTTCAAATGATGTCAAAAAATGATAAAAATGGAGATCTGAGGTTTTATTCTGGCAGCAGTGATATTCTCTTAATACTGGTAAAAATCTGTAAAATTACAGTCATTGAATATCCTAGAACTACTGTAACAACTGTCAGAAAAGTTGACTCTAAAAAGTGTGAATTTTTTTTTTACATTCTATTTCTCTAAATTAGAGCAGTGTTCAAATATAGTACCTGTATGAATTATTTACATACATTAAATCTCGCTCTTTAAAAAATGGGAATTGGCCAATAAGCTTTACAGTACTGGTAAAAAGACATTTTTGACCATGTGTAACCAAACTAATGTGTGACGTTTTGTAGTTATGAAAGTGAGGAGCTGAAGTGTGGGCCCTCATACAAAGGTTAAGATTTAAGGTGTTATATAAAAAGATATGTATGTATTGATTTATTAATTTGCCTTTCCGTCTGGACCCCCTCTGCAGTCCCTCCCACCATCGTGCGGTTTGGGGAGCCAGAGAAATGGCATGACACCTGTATGATGTTCACGGTGCGGGGGCACCCCCTCCCCACGCTGCGCTGGATCTACAGAGAAGGCGAGCTGACTCAGTCCAAGTATGTACGTACAGAGATGGAGGTTTATCAGGACTATCTGGAGGGCTGTCTGGTGTTTAAGGACCCAACGCACCACAACAATGGAAACTATACACTGGAGGCCCGAAACGCGCTGGGCATGACCAGCAAGACGGTGTACGCCCACTTCATGGGGGCGCCATTCTCAGGTAAGTCTTAAAGAACACATTTATCATTCCTAAATGTCTTTTCCTGCTTAGAGAGGCCTGCTGTGGGGTAATCTCTCAGAAAAATGTATTAAACTGTCACTGTGGTGATGCCCTCAAGGATACATCTTCATTACTTTTAGTTAGGGAACTGTATTCAATTGCAATTATTTATTTTTAAGGTACATTAGCCACATTTACATGCAGCCTGATAATCCATTAATAATCTGACTAACAACTCAATCAGAATAGAATACATCAGAATAGACTAGTGCAAATGAGGCCACTCAGAATACAGTTTCTATCCGATTGATCGAGATGGGTAATCCTGTAAATAATCCATTAAATAGAAGAATAATATCCGTGGAAATGCTTGTATCTGATTACATTCCCTATCGGAAAGTTTAAGTCCGTTCTGCATGTTCATCGCGTCATAGTGAGAGTTTATACCGTTCAGCGAGGCGACGATCTTTATGCTCTCATCTTTAAAAGATGGTGGTGGGATGGACATCCAGCTTATGTGTCTCAGAACTCGACGTCTTCCTCTCGGCCTTCTTTAATAAGGACATGTGAAGGATGTTTTCCTGAGTCTGACGTCATTTTAAAGTAATTAAAAACACAAGCACTGCTCACTGCTGCTCATCTCACTCTGACTGGACTCACATAATGCTGGCTGTCATGGTAATGACTACACTAAGTGGTTCTCTATGCATGCATGTAATTTTACATCAGAGTGCTTGTAGTGAGCATGTAAACAGAGATTTCCCATCAGTGCTGAGCAGAGTGAGAATAAACACCTCAGTATTAATCTATAATCGGAATGTATTCAATTGGATTGGCAAAAATTGTTGCATGTGAACACAGCCATGGACTCCGTACACACTGCCGTGACTAAGAATTAAATTATTATTGTCATTGGTGTAATAATGATAATAATAATAATTATATTTAAACTGCTTCCTCACCAGCTGCCAGTATGCTGTTCAGTACACAGACTAACCATCCAGGCCCAGTTAAGTGGGTAGAATTTCTGAATTTTGGTGGATGCGCTGTTTGAAGAGTGATTTGACTATGAGGAGACTGTGAACTAAAGAGAGCTGAGTTGTATATGAATAGTTCTTTAACACTAAAGGTGAGAGTGTGATGGTTCTGTAGATAACTATAGACTCAGACTCGCGCTCTGAAAGATCACGCTGCTCTGGGTGATGCTATAGCTGGAGCAGAAACACGTGATGATCTTTCTGGAGGCCCTCACCTCCCTCACCTCCCTCACCTGCACAACCTCACTATTATACAGTGCATTATCATATTACATAAGTGCACTGTATGGCACGGCATGCATTGGTTTACTACATATATGTGTGTCTATGCTGTTAGAGACACTAACCTTGTTTGTCCACTAATTGGCCAATTTATTATAAACATTTACTTTGTACGTCCAATAACTGGCCACTTTATTAGAAACACTTATTATGTGCTCCCACTTACTGGCCACTTTATTAGAAACAACTACAATGTAAAATGACTCTGGCCACTTTATTAGAAACCCATACTTTGAGCTCTTACTCACTGGCCACTTTATTAGAAATGCATATTTTGTGCTCTTACTCACTGGCCACTTTATTAGAAACACATACTTTGTGCTCCCACTTACTGGCCACTTTATTAGAAACAACTACAATCTAAAATGACTCTGGCCACTTTATTAGAAACCCATACTTTGAGCTCTCACTCACTGGCCACTTTATTAGAAACACATACTTTGAGCTCTTACTCACTGGCCACTTTATTAGAAACCCATACTTTGAGCTCTTACTCACTGGCCACTTTATTAGAAACCCATACTTTGAGCTCTTACTCACTGGCCACTTTATTAGAAACCCATACTTTGAGCTCTTACTCACTGGCCACTTTATTAGAAACCCATACTTTGAGCTCTTACTCACTGGCCACTTTATTAGAAACCCATACTTTGTGCTCTTACTCACTGGCCACTTTATTAGAAACACTTATTTTGTGCTCCCACTTACTGGCCACTTTATTAGAAACACCTTCCTTGTAAAACCACTCACTGGCCAGAAATGCATATTTTGTGCTCTTACTCACTGGCCACTTTATTAGAAACAACTACAATGTAAAATGACTCTGGTCACTGTATTAGAAATCCATACTTTGAGCTCTCACTCACTGGCCACTGTATTAGAAACACTTACTTTGTATGTCCACTAACTGGGCACTTTACTAGAAACACCTTTTTTGCGCTCTCACTCACCGGCCATAAAGGCTTTCTAATAAAGTGGCCATTAAGCTTGGTATACAAATGCTGTTAATATTAATACCATTCAGAAGACTATACTATGTGCATTGTGGTTTGGTTTTAAGCTTGAATACTGGCAAGGGTCAGGATCTTATTCAGATCGATCCGCATCTTAGGCTTGACTACTTGTCATTAGTGCAAGAGGCATTTACTCAGAAAGCGCTCTAAGCATTCAGCACCATGTTAAAAGGCTGCTAATGTGACATGTTGAAATGGATTGTTAGGAGTCTTTTGGGTCCTCATGCACTGAGAGTGATGTATTGCTGTTAATATCATAAACTGAAAGGGCCTTTTCTGTTTCTTCCCAGATGATTATGGGGAATATGGTGAGTGCATCTCTTAATGCATGCAGTTCTCTTATATTAATCATCAGCTTTGCCATTTTGTAGTTTAAACAAATAATGCATGAAGCCGTTTATGCATGCGCAGTTTAGGCTGTAATGGCTTGTGAAAAAATTCTGCTTCCTCAGAGTGAAGCTTGTAAAAACACAAGAACCTTTTTTAAAAGGTTCTCTATGGCATCATCTACAACACAATCTCAGTCAATCTGAAGAACCCTTTCATGATGCAAAGAACCCTTTAATCTTGCAAAAGGGTTCTCTGGGTGGTCATGGTTCTGTTTTAAGTGTGTATACAGCACAATACTTGTTATACTGTACTATTCAATGTTATACTATACAGTACATTATAATATAATATAACACAATACTGTGAAATTCCATTCTGTTTGATATAAACCGAGTCTGTTCTACAGTTTCTCATTAGACTGAATGAATAACGACTCTAAATGTAGGTATTGTGATATAAACCGAGTCTGTTCTACAGTTTCTCATTAGGCTGAATGAATAACCGACTCTAAATGTAGGTATTGTGATATAAACTGAGTCTGTTCTACAGTTTCTCATTAGGCTGAATGAATAACCGACTCTAAATGTAGGTATTGTGATATAAACCGAGTCTGTTCTACAGTTTCTCATTAGGCTGAATGAATAACCGACTCTAAATGTAGGTGTTGTGATATAAACCGAGTCTGTTCTACAGTTTCTCATTAGACTGAATGAATAACTGACTCTAAATGTAGGTATTGTGATATAAACCCAGTCTGTTCTACAGTTTCTCATTAGGCTGAATGAATAACCGACTCTAAATGTAGGTGTTGTGATATAAACCGAGTCTGTTCTACAGTTTCTCATTAGACTGAATGAATAACTGACTCTAAATGTAGGTATTGTGATATAAACCGAGTCTGTTCTACAGTTTCTCATTAGACTGAATGAATAACCGACTCTAAATGTAGGTATTGTGATATAAACCGAGTCTGTTCTACAGTTTCTCATTAGACTGAATGAATAACTGACTCTAAATGTAGGTATTGTGATATAAACCCAGTCTGTTCTACAGTTTCTCATTAGACTGAATGAATAACTGGCTCTAAATGTAGGTATTGTGATATAAACTGAGTCCATTAGGTTGAACAGGATTGTACTAGTGTTCTGTAAAGCCCTTCTAACAGTAGCTACTGTAGAACACAACACCAACGTTAGCCTTTATTTTCTGCTGCCGAAACACAAACTAATCCCCCTGCACTCGATCCACATTAGCAGATTTCACGTCTACCACACACTGCATGTTTGTCATATTCACAGTTCACCCCTCCTTTCATTCTCCAGTGAGTCCGAGTCTGACGCCCACCATCGCAGTCACACACCGGCCGGAAGAGGACACGTTCGGGGTGAGTCTTGCTTTTGTCTTGCTGACTGTGTCTGACTTTATGCTTGAAGTTGTACTTTGTTTATATATTTTACATGGGAAATTGGTCATTCTGCTCACTGCACGCTCCTCCCCAACAATGAGCGCAAAGAACTTAAGCAGGTATCCAGTTACTATATGGTTTCTTCAGGCTGCTGACCACCCCAGCTTGATTTCTTTGTTCAAGTGACTGCCCTCCAGTCTTACAGGGGAAGTCACATGCAAGAAAAACATAACGTTGACTTCTTAAGATATTTTTTTTCCATAATAGAACCACATAATTAGACAAAGTCTCTATAAATTTGGCTGCCGCAATGAAAATGTTGACTGAAACAGGTGAATATGATGGTTAAAAAACAAGGCTCAGTGCTCATATCTGGAGGCAGGTAATCCAGGTCCAAAGTAAAAACCCTCCCCAGGGTTTTGTTCTAACTGTTTGACTTCTCTAATTTGCTCTAACAAGCAGCAAAGGTGTACAGGCAGTTGGAACAAAACTCCGGGGAGGGTTTTTACTTTTTGGACGTGGATTACCCGCCTCTACTCAAATCTGGTTTGGGCTTCTGTGCATTTAGTCCACCACCAGCTAGAGCATCTTCATTGTGGTTAATTTTTTTTATTTTTAAATATTAAAAACTACACACGATGTTTACATTTATGGCATTTTGGCTGACGCTCTTATCCAGAGCGACTTACAGTTTGATCATTTTACACAGGCAGGCCAAGGTGGTGTTAGGAGTCTTGCCCAAGGACTCTTATTGGTATAGTGTAGGGTGTTTACCCAGGTGGGGATTGAACCCCAGTCTACAGTGTAGAAGGCAGAGGTGTTACCCACTACACTATCCCAACCACTATACCTTGCATACAACTGGCTAATGTTAGTTACTGTACCAACAGCCAGCATGTCCCAGCAGGTGAAGGCTAATTGGCCAGAGTCACAGCACTAGTAATAGATATATAGAGTGATTGACCCATAGACGATTGTGATGTTCTCATTGTCTTTTTCACAGTGTTGAACTTCTTCTTTATTATAGTGAACAACCACAGCTTGCTTTCTCCGTATTAGCCTATAGGAGCTGGCACAGTTCAACTAAATTTTCATCAACATGTAATGAAAGAGACCCTGCTGGATAAATGGTGCAACTGCGTGTAGAGTCTCTGACTTTGCTTCACTGCATCAACTAATTTTGTTAGAAGAGTTCAAAAATCGCTTGCCTGGGCATGTAGTCATTTATCTTAATGAGCGTAAGGTTCCATCTCTTTCTGAAGCAGCGGTTTTGGCTGACGAGTATATGCAAACAGTATATGAGAACAGCTTGGATAAAAAATTTGCACCCTGATCAGTCTGGACAATTTTTGGCCAAAAGTAGTAAAGAATTTGATCAGAGCTCTGAAATCTGCTTTGATCAGATGCTGAAATCTGCAGTGTTTTGGCCCGCAAGGACTGCAGCCTGACGCACGTGATCTACAGAGAGCTTTGTCTTCTATTTATTTAATATGGAAAAAAATAAAGTGCCGTTTTACCCATGATGCCTTCACATTTTGTTACATTTTCACTGGTATCAGAGAACCTTTAAAGATGTTAATCTCTGAGTACAGCTGGGGTTGTAATCTTTCGCAAAGGGGTAGCTTCAGGGAAACGAGATGCAGCACCCATAACCGTTAACAAGAACTGATTTCCAGATCTGGTTTTAGGTAATGGACCAACACAGTCAACCAGCACCCTTTCAAAAGGTTCTCCAATGAGAGGAATGTCAGGAGCAGTAGTCTTACATTTACATTTTGCTGTCGCTCTTATCCAGAGCGACTTAATATTTGATCATTTTTACACAGGTAGGCCAAGGTGGTGTTAGGAGTCTTGCCCAAGGCCTCTTATTGGTATAGTGTAGGGTGCTTACCCAGGTGGGGATTGAGCCCCAGTCTACAGTGTAGAAGGCAGAGGTGTTAACCACTACACTAACCAACCACTGGATAATGTCTTAGTCTTGCAAGGGAATAATGTCTTAAAGTCTTTCCATGCCTTTTTGCATGGCATTCATGTCATTGCCATGGTGAAAACTGGTGAGGATCTACAGCAGGCATGTGAAACTGGGTGCCCTCCGGGCCAACGTGCTGTGGAGATCAGCGTTTACCCTCATCCAATGCTCTGAATTCAGCCCATGAAGGCCTTGCTAATTAGCTGATGAGCTGAGTCAGATGGGTTTAATGAGCCAGCATGCTGAAATCTGCAGTGTTTTGGCCCGCAAGGACTGCAGCCTGACGCACGTGATCAGAGAGCTTTGTCTTCTATTTATTTCCAATGGAAAAAAATAATGGGCGGCACGGTGGCGTGGTGGGTAGCACTGTCGCCTCACAGCGAGGAGGGCCTGGGTTCGATTCCCTGGCCGGGCAACTGGGGTCCTCTCTGTGTGGAGTTTGCATGTTCTCCCCGTGTCTGCGTGGGTTTCCTCCGGGTTCTCCGGTTTCCTCCCACAGTCCAAAGACATGCAGTCAGGCCAATTGGACATGCTAAATTGCCCCTAGGTGTGAGTGACTGTCTGTGTCTGTCTGTCTGCCCTGCGATGGACTGGCGACCCATCCAGGGTGTATCCTGCCTTACGCCCGAAGACTGCTGGGATAGGCTCCAGCACCCCCCCGCGACCCTGACGGAGAAGCGGCTTAGAAAATGGATGGATGGAAAAAAATAATAAAGTGCAGTTTTACCCATGATGACTTCACATTTTGTAACATTTTCACTGGTAGCAGAGAACCTTTAAAGATTTTAACCACAGACATCTGCCCTACAGCTCAGGCATACGGATAACAGTGAGTCAGACAGCATCAGAAGTGGATGCAGTTACCATCAGCGCTGTGCAAAAGTCTTAGGCACACAAGACACATTTTCAAAATCTATTTATTTGTGTAGTTTGTGTTTATTTGCTGAGAAACCTGTTTGAATATATATTTAAATAAACATGATTTATAGAATATTAATTCATAATGATTATATAATCAGTGCTTCAGTAAATTGAGCTCATGATGTAATTGATGATATTAACGAGTCTCTGTGGCGGCTGTGAAGGTGTCAAGGAAAAATATGGACCCAAGAAATTCTTGTTACTTTTTATTGTTTTTGTTGATTTGAATTATGAATATGACTTTATTCTAATGTGTATTGTGATAAATTCACTGCTGAGGTTAATTGTTTAAACATTTGTTTAGATGCCTAAAACCTTCGCACAGCACTCAACACTAACTTCACATCTCAACTGCTAAAACTAAAGAAGCAAAATGTCAGACAGCTAACATGTAACTACGAGAGGCAAACTCTGTAAATTTGATGTTTCTGTTCCTTTAAATCTGGTTTAAAAGAAGACAAAACAACCTTTTAAGCAGGATTTAGAACATGAACACAGCCAGACACACTCAGCCGTTGAAGGGCAGCTGAATGCGAGCTATTCTATTTTCATTTCTCTATTGCTTTCTTTCTTTTTGTTTTTCCTTTTCTTCATTATCGGGTAACTCCCTCGTGGCTGCTGTGTTTTACAGCTTCTTTAAAATGTAATTTGGTTCATCGTTGAGGCGTAATTGGCTGGATGGAGATTATGTCCTTATTTGGAGCTGTTAATAGTGATGTTTCAGTGTCGGAGGGGGGGGGGGGGGGGGGGGGGGGGTGTTTGGAGCTCCTAATTATAGAGCTTCTTTTCTCAGAAAGCTTTACTGCAGGACTGTCTGCTTTGATTTGACTGGAGTCGTTTAATGTATAGAGCTGTTAGAGCATCATTTACACAATAAATTAGGCGGTTATCTTTGTGTTTGTGGCAGGCTTTAGGGAAGAGACAGAGAGACAGACAGTAGCAAAAACTTGTGCACTCATATTGACTCACTTATTTTATATCTACACTTATAATCGCCCACTTTATCAGCTCCACTTACTCTATAGGAGGACTTTGTAGTTCTACAGTTACAGCCTGCAGTCCATCTGTTTCTCTGAATACTGTGTTATCCTGTTCTTCAGTGGTCAGGACCCGCATGGACCCTCACAGAGCAGGTACTATTTGGGTGGTGGGTCATTCTCAGCATTGCAGTAACACTGATGTGGTGGCGGTGTGTTAGAGTGTGTTGCGCTGGTATGAGAGGATCAGACACAGCAGTGCTGCTGAAGTTTTTAAACACTGTCCACTCACTGTCCACACCCACCTAATTGGTCCACCTTGTAGATGTAAAGTCAGAGACGACAGCTCATCTGCTGCTGCACAGTTTGTGTTGGTCATCCTCTAGTCCTTCATCAGTGGTCACAGGACGCTGCCCACAGGACGCTGTTGGCTGGATATTTTTGGTTCTTAGTCCAACAGCGACACTGAGGTGTTTAAACACTCCAGCAGCACTGCTGTGTCTGATCCACTTGTACCAGCACAACACACACTAACACACCAGTCAGTGTTATTGCAGTGGTGAGAATGATCCACCACCCATATAGTACCTGCTCTGTGAGGGTCCATGGGGGTCCTGACCACTGAAGAACAGGGTAACAAAGTATCAGAGAAACAGATGGACTACAGTCTGTAACTGTAGACCTACCAAGTGCTCCTATATGGTCAGTGGAAGTGATGAGTGTAGAAACAAGCAGCTGTTCCTAATAAAGTGCTCAATGAGTGTATATATCATTTATACAGTCAGGGGTTCAGCTCCTCTGTGATTGTAGCCTCTCACTCTTGTTTATACAGCTTGTGGGTTTTCTTGTTACAGTGGTGGATCTTGAGAGGAACTGGAGCTCCACCAAGCTGCTGTTTTGTTAGTTTGCTGCTTGTTGATTCATCCATAGTTGCTGAACATGCTGAAGATCTCACTTTAAAAAAACATTTAAAAGCTGTACTTGAACAGGAGGGCTACAATCACAATTCTATCAGAGCAACATGCACCACTGCGGCTGGGCTTCAGCCCAAACTACTACGGGTGGGATGGGATAAATTAGGAAACTAAGTTAACAGCATAAACAAAGTATATAATAAAATACCTCAGTGTTTTTTTTTTCGACTGGTGCTGTAATAAGGGCGTGTGTATGTATCCTCTAAAGCTCCTAACCTGAGAAGTTCTCATGCTGCGATTTTCTGTTGTTTATTTGTTTCAAGCAGCTTCTACTGCCTTAAGCAGAAATAAGACACCCTGAAATAAAGCTTTCATGATTACCGCATCCACATCAATACAAACCAAACGCACACACGCAGACGGCCAAGCAGAACCCCCAGCGACGCCCAGTCTCTCTCCCAGGCCTCGTTTCTGTATGAGGATATTTCTGAAAACACCTTTTTCTCCCTCTGCTTTAAAAAAATCCCTGTCTGCACCAACAGCAATTTCAAAAATCTACACAAGAACTCAAAAACGATCACATGAGCATGTTGGCCCAGTAGGAGCTGATGGT
Source organism: Pygocentrus nattereri (assembly GCF_015220715.1). NCBI lineage: Eukaryota > Metazoa > Chordata > Actinopteri > Characiformes > Serrasalmidae > Pygocentrus > Pygocentrus nattereri. The sequence goes on from NC_051218.1 coordinate 5,793,384, forward strand.
ACATCATAAAATCTGATGCGAAGCCACTTGAGTACTGCATGAAACATAGAACATGGAGCTCTGTGCAGTGCAGAGACACGAGAAGGTGTTTAAAGTGGGGGGAAAAAGTGAAATTGTAACCAGCATATACATGACCTGGATGATGAAATCATGATAAATTCTTTGCCTTTTTTCCTATTTAAATTTTTTGATAATTTACATCAAACATAATGTGTCATAATGCATTATTACGAGGCAAGAGAGGACAACATATACACATAACTGGCACATGAGAGCGCTGACCTACATATTCTGCTCTTTCATTCTGGACTAACATTATGCAAATGAACTGAGCGGCGACCTATCAGATTGCTGATGTGTGATGTTGTAATCGATTGTGTCACACCCACAGTCACATGGTGAGATGTAACACTGGAAGGCACACCTAGCGGGAGATGTAATGATTGATAAAATCTCATTACACTGGATGACTTTTAACAGTTAAAAACAGTATTACGCTGCTTTGAGGCTCAGAACTGACTCTACACTTTTTCCCTTTAAACCTCATCCTCCATGTGTTTTCATGACCCATAGGTGGCCAGCTGCTGGTGAGATAAACGATCGAGCTCACATTAATGAAAATGCAGCATTATTTAAACAGTGCAGCCACAGAAAAGGTATAAATAAAAATAGAAAAATGCAAAACTCACGCATATAAGTTCAGATATCTGTGTGAAATTGTTGGACTTAGCAGCTGCAATCCTGAAATCATGGTCACTTCCCACGTCCCTGTCATAGCACAGCACAACAGCTTTGCTTAAAAATATTCACATAATGAATGATGAGTTAGTTCTGACTAATTAAACCCAGTTTGGGAGCAGCACAGCATCTCCAGAAGAGCAGCACGGCCCGGAGCTCTGGAGGATTAAATGTCTTGCCCAAGCATGCGACCAGGGTTAGGCCATCAGTCCTGGAAGTTGAACCCATGATCCCTGGTTTCTAGCTCTTTCTAGTACTTCATTTGATGTAACATTTGAAGAGTTTAGTTTAAAAAAAGTTTTAAAATGTGCTGGTTTCAATGAAACATGCAAGCTCTTATTTTTACATGCATTTTATATATATATATATATATATATATATATATATATATATATATATATATATATAGTAATTGTTATTTAAGCTTTTAATTTTCTATTTCATTTATTAAACTGTGTTGGTCTGGTTGCTCCATTTGACTGATTGCGCCACCTGACTTTTTAGACTAATTTCAAATCAAACAGGCATCTGCTTAAACACCCATAGAAACCTTTGTATTTGATTTAAAGTTCTCACATTTTTTTCATATAAATAAACTTTATATTAATTACACATTTTCATGGTTCTCCTGAGCTCAGACCACCTGACATGGTACACTGAACCGTTTTAACCACGACTCATCCATCCATCCATTTTCTAAGCTGCTTCTCCGTCAGGGTCGCAGGGGGGGGGGTGCTGGAGCCTATCCCAGCGGTCATCGGGCGTAAGGCAGGATACACCCTGGACAGGTCGCCAGTCCATCGCAGGGCAGACAGACAGAGACAGTCACTCACACCTAGGGGTAATGTAGCATGTCCAATTGGCCTGACTGCAGGTCTTTGGACTGAGGGAGGAAACCCACACAGACACGGGGAGAACATGCAAACTCCACACAGAGAGGACTCTGATCACCCAGCCAGCGAGGAGGGCCTGGGTTTGATTCCCCGGCCGGGTGACCGGGGAATCAAACCCAGGCCCTCCTCGCTGTGAGGCGACAGCGCTACCCACCGCGCCACCGTGCCGCCCAACCATGACTTAAATATCAAATTTTTGAAAGAGCTACTGACCTTTGTATTGCACCATGAAGGCCACTTGGGGTCTTCTTTAAGACGCAGCACCTTTGTCCCTCTTTTGTAAAAGCATGTCAAAATAAAAGTCTTTTACTTTTGGTTGTGAAGGCTGACATTTGAGAGAGTAACAACTTGACAAACCCCCCCCCCCCCCCCCCCCCCCCCCAGTGAGTTGAGCACTTTTAAAGTTGCCTTATTTTGCAGCATGGTTTTATTTTAAACTTGTTAAATATAAAATAATGCCAAACTGTTTTATTCAGACTTTTATGTAACTAAATCACCTTGTTTTGATAGTTTACTTAATCAACATATCTGGATGGGCAGTTGCCCCACTTGACAGTTGACCCACTTGAAAAAGAAACTAATTTTTTTAATAGGATTCATGGAAAATTGTTTCACATAAAAGAGGTCATGTTGAATAATGGTATATGTCATGTATTTATGAAATTATTTTTGGGAAAAATAATCGACTTGGACGCAAAAAATGCCATGTCAGTGCCCAACTGTAAAAACAGTCACTTTTCAGTTTGCTTTTGAGACACTTTTATATCTTCCTGTGTATTCAGCCAGCAGTTTAGCCCCACCCACCCACTCACTCTGAAGGTATAAGGAATGTTTCAGCCCAGACTGCTTTTTGAACGATGCACAGCCAATCAGAAAAGAGCTGATTTACATGCATCAGTGTTTAAACAGCCTGATCCATTTTCAGGTATAAAACAAGGTCAGTAAATGATCATGAAAAAATGACTTATGGTTGTTTTTGGTGCATAAAACCACTAAAATGTCATGCATGGGCTTCAGACAGAAAAATCAAATGCAAAAAAAAATGTAGGCCAAACTCTTTTTCAGTGGCCTAAAATGGTGTGAAAAAGAGGCTAAAACACAGAGAAAAAACCTTTCCTTCTCAAAACATCTGTCTAGGTGATGGCAGAGCTCCTGTGGTGAGCGAGCAAACATTTATTTGTCAGATTTTACATTTCCATTCGCCACAGCCTTCCACCTGAGCGCTCTCGAGGGCCTATTATTAAAGTCCATTTATAGGCCGAGGGTTTGAATAATAAAAGTTTTCACGCCACTTTTCTGCTCAATCAACCGTGGAGGGGAAGTTCATTTAATCTTGTTTGGCCGCCGACCGGAGCATTGAAATATCTCTATAGAAATGGGCCGGAAGTGTGTGAATCAGACTAATCCCCTCACACACTGCTGAGTGTGTGTGTGTGTGTGTGTGTGTGTGTTTAGCAATAAGGTGCTCTCACCGCTCAGAGCCCGTTACTGTTAGTCTTATCACTCTGGACGTGTGCGCTGTTTTTCCCCGAGCTGATGAAGTGCTCAGCGCTTTGCCAACAGAAGAATATTTCTCGCTTTCTTTTTCTCGGGGTGTGTGAATGTGTGAGTGTGGGTTTGTTTGGCAGGATTACACTGCCACCTTTTTACACACACCTTTCAGTCTGCTGCTGTCCTGGACATGGATTACGCTTGACCTTGGACTAAATTACTCTGTCAAAGAAAGAACCTGGGCCTGTTTAGACCAAGTGTAAGCTTCAAGGTGTCCTTACAATACCTTGTAATTCCAATAAATAATTCATGTTCTTCGTTTAAGGGAGTGGATCCTGAAACTGAACTACATCACATTAAATTGCTATCCATTCATTTTGATTGATTTGACTTTTATGTTGGACTTTTGCACCTCCACAAAAACTGTCTTTTACAGAGGTCTCTATGTCATTCTCAACCTGTTGACATGGCAACATTGTTTATCAGAAAATGTGAGGAAAAAATACACATGAAATGTGAAAAAAAAAAAAAAAAAAACTACTAAAAGCCTCTATAATGTTCATATGATCCACACAGTCACTCTGACAGACTGTAATACACTACAGGAAGCGTAGGGGGCGATACGGCTTCTACTGTTTCATTTAAAAAGATCTATAATGTTCATATGATCCACACAGTCGCTCTGACAGACTGTAATACACTACAGGAAGCGTAGGGGGCGATATGGCTTCTACTGTTTCATTTAAAAAGCTCTATAATGTTCATATGATCCACACAGTCACTCTGACAGACTGTAATACACTACAGGAAGCGTAGGGGGCGATATGGCTTCTACTGTTTCATTTAAAAAGCTCTATAATGTTCATATGATCCACACAGTCACTCTGACAGACTGTAATACTCTACAGGAAGCGTAGGGGGCGATATGGCTTCTACTGTTTCATTTAAAAAGCTCTATAATGTTCATATGATCCACACAGTCACTCTGACAGACT